>NW_026624772.1:22898-26199 GCF_030028575.1 Malurus melanocephalus | reverse complement strand
GCCAGCCTCAGGCTCAGTGTTACAAACAGAATGTGGGGCTGAATTCCTTCACCCTGCAGGTGAGGGGTGGGAGGGTCCTGCTGGTGAACCAGGTGTGGAGTGGAACCTTCTCTGTGCAGCGGTTTGGATGAGGAGGGAACTTTCCCTCAGCAGAGACCCCCTAATGGTCTGGCCTTCTATGGGGACAGGAGTCCTCCAGATGTGGGCTTGCCCGCTTCCCTTCCCAAGGAATCCTGGAAACTTCCCAGTGAGCCTGCACTGTTCCATCTGCACATCTCCGGCCCCTGCTGCAGTGAAATCCCACTACGGGACAATTTATAGCCGTGAGAACACCAATAAATCATCCGTGTTCAGTGGTGAACGCTGCTCCTTTGGGCTTCACACAGGCAGGGGATAAGCTTTGCTAAGAGTTGTCACTGGAACTGTGGGAAAAACAGAAACTCTGCAACATTTTTAATGTTAAGAAGTCAAGGCATCACTTAATTTACTGGGCAGGACGTTGTTCAGGCCAGGATGTGCCACAGAAATCATTTCATCCACACACAGTCTGGATGTGTAGAGAAAATCATTCTGTGACACGTGAATTTTACCAGATTTTCCCCCAAAATTTATCCAGTCAAACCCATAGAATTTTATTGGTCCAATGTTCATTAGTCCAACGTTGTGCAGTTCTCAGGGTTTGGGTTCCTGTTGGATCTGGATTTCTTCCCTTCTGATGTTGGTCAGGTCCTGCTTCTCATCTCTTTTCCCAGCCCGGGTGTGTTTGACCAGCCAGGGGGGAGCTGATGTTCTGTAAATGGCCCTTGATGGTCTCTGATGGCCACTGATGGTCATTGATGGTCACTGATGGCCACTGATGGTTGTTATTTTCTGTGCCACTCCTGTTGTGTTGAGTTGTGAAGCTCCTCAGGCCTCCCCTGGTGGAACAATGCCCTGCAAAGAAACTTCAGCACCTTTCCCGGGGCAAAGGCCAACAAAATCTTTGACTAAAGTTATATAAAAAAAAATTTAAACTGGTAAATTTTTCAACAGAGTAGTACTCATAAAAATGCCACTTTGTCTGCCGGTTGTTGCAGGGGAATTCTCCGTGAGATATTAATAGCCATGTCCAAGTGAGTGAGAAAATATTAATAATGCCGCTTTAGTCGGAAATGGGATGTGTGCTCTATTGGCCTCCACAGTCCAAATTTAGAGCCGGAACAAACCAAGTCCCCTGTGGCTATCTCTGGTTCCGTGTGAGAAATGAAATCTTGTTTATTTTTACCTTTCTGGGAAGATTGGGTTCTAAGTATAGATTTCAGATAGGCTTTAATTCGTTCGGCCGCCGTCTGCAGCAGGAAGGCGGCGGGAGCCGAGGATGGCGGGCGCTGACCCCTTGGGGCTGGACCCGCCGGGATTTTCCTTTGCCTCGTGCCATGGTTGGGCTGGAAGTGCAGAACCATCTGGATTCTGTAGGTTTGGGAGCGGGTGTTCACCAAATGGCAAAATGTTCACCAAATCCTTGGAAATGCCTGTCCAGCTCATGTGGAGCCCCTTGTAGTGTGAGGACTTTGCAGGTTGGATGGACACATGATGCCTTAGGATTTTTAACTTCTGTAATTTTCATGTCTCTGTATTCTCGTACTTCTCCAGTGCACAGCAATGAGCTCCTGTTCTCCCATCTTTAAACAAAACAATTCCTCTCTGGGCCTGAAATCCAAGGACACTTCGCTGCCTGAGAGCCCCAAAATATGGAAACAACAGAGAATTTGGGGGAGCAGTTTGGGGTGGGTGACATCATCACCTGCAGGTGTCATTGGAGAACTGGGGCCCCATGTGTTCATGAGACAGAACTTACAAAAAAGTGAAGATCTCATGACTCGGGGTCCATTTTGGGTGTAGGAGGAGGAGGCTTTGTCTGCCTTTAATGTACCAGCAGGCCTGGATTAAATCTGTCTGCTTTTATTCCTAATTTTGGCCTCTGTTTCAGGTGAGCCTGGTTTTAGGCATCAACACCCCCTCCTGGTGCAGGAGMGCTGTGGTGCGATGATTCCTCCACTGCTGCAGGGGCGCTGTGGCGCGGGGGTCCCAGCTGGTTTTATCTCTCTCACATGGCAATGGTGGGCACAGCGGGCAGAAAAAGGATGGAGAAAAGTTCTTTTACAAACTCATGGGCGGAACCTTGGCACAGCAAGCTAKGGCAGGATGCTGGGCTCTGCAGCGCATTGTCCCCTGCAGGCAGCAGCTCCACCGTCCTCCCCCAGCCAAAAGCTGTTCTCCCCCCACACACTTTTTCCCAACCCAAATTATTGTGGCATCTCTGCTCTTCACAGAGAGAAAACCGTCAGATAAGAGGAAAATGCCTCCAGGAGTCCTCCTTCCCCYTCTGAGCTTGGCAACTTGTTTTGTCTTCCTGAGGCACCAAGTCATCAGGCTAAATACTGATCATTACTGTCTCTCAGCAACAAAAATGGGGAAAAATTCCCCCAGAGGGAGTACAATAAGAGAAATCCTGACCTCCAATATCAGGTTTGCTCCATCCTTGAGGCTGAGCTCACATGCTCCTGAACATCCCAATCTCGCAGTTGTAGATCCTGACCAAGGCATTTCAAGGTCCAATCTCGCAGTTGGAGATCCTGACCAAGGCACTTCAGTGCCGTCCTCGCTTCCCAGCGTGGCTGGAAGGGAGCAATGCTCCGAGCAGGGGTGGCAGCAGCTCCTCGGGGCTTTTCACATGCTTGAACAGCGCTACACGTGTTTTGGTTCACAATTGGTGCACTTGAGCACACAGATAACGCGGATTCCGGGGTTTCTGAGGCAGGAAAGCAGCAGGCGCAACGAGGAGGATCCAGCAAAGTCGTGGAAGGTCAGCGCTGTTGGCTCGGCTGATTCATAAAGCCTCTCTAAAGCCTCTCTAAAGCCTCTCTCAGGCTGAGATGGGAATGGCTGTGTCTCAGGGAGCGGAGGTTCTGGGAAGGACACTCACCACGGCTTCCTGGGGGCTCCTGTGGTGACAACGAGTGTCCCTGTGTGGGGCTGGCATTCCCTCCCTGAGAGACCCCCGAGGGGAAGGTGTTCCATCCCTGCTGATGGGAAAGGCAGCTGAGCCCTGAGCTGCTGCTCCTGCACCCAGGAAACCAAACCAAACCAAACCAGATCAAACGAAACGAAACGAAACAAAACCAAACGAAACCAAACCAAACCAAACCAAACGAAACCAAACCAAACCAAACGAAACCCAACCAAACCAAACCAAACCAAACCCGACCAAACCCAACCAAACCAAACCAAACCCAACCAAACCAAACCAAACCAAACCAAA
>NW_026624772.1:19858-21972 GCF_030028575.1 Malurus melanocephalus | reverse complement strand
CCAGGGCTGGGGCAGCTCTGCAGGTGGGGTCTCACCTGAGCAGGGCAGAATCCCCCCTGTCCTACTGCCCATGCTGGGSTCAGCCCAGCACAGGGGAGTTCAGGGCTGGGTCATTTCCAGTTCTCACCCCTCAATCTTTTTTCCCCAGAGCTGCCCTCGATCCGTTCATTGCCACCCTGGAGTGATTCCATGGGTTGTCCCAATCCAGGTGCAGCACCAGCCCTTGGCCTGGCTAGATTTCCTGAGGGCCACTCAGAGCCGCCTCTGCAGCCTCTCTGGGTGCCCCTGGATGTCCCCTGGGTCCCCATCTCTCCAAACAGCCTGGCAGTGATGCCAGAATGATTTTTGCCTTTTTTCTTTTATATATTTGTACCCTTCCCAATACTTTCCCCCACCCTTTTCCCCTGCTGAAAAACCCAAACCCATCCCAGAGCTCCGAGCCCTGGGGGACACAAGGTCCCCATCCTGTCCTGGTTCTTCCTGGGAACCAAGGTCTGTGAGAGACAATTTCATAAAAAAATACAGCTGGTACTGAGGGTGGGGAGCTCCAAAGAAAGGACTTGACCTTGTAGTTCCTGAGGGGGAATTACATCACTGCTTGTCCTCCTAATTGGTGCTTTTTATCAATTATTAATTTCCTAAAATCTATCAAACTCTATTCCCCGCTGTGGGGTGGGCTTTTATGGGAATTCTTCCACGAGTGCCCCTGGAGCTCCAATAGAACCTGCTTTTATATCACCTCCTGTACTAAAAGCAGCTCGAGTTTCATTTCTGAGTTAAAGAAGGCAGCAGCAGCAGCGGGTGCAGTGCAGGGAGGCAGCAGTGCCAGCTCACTCAGGTTTGCAAAGCGCCCTGTGCACTGGGAGTTAAGGAAAGGGCATCATTCCCAATGTACCCGCTCGTAATTGCTTCAATCCATCTGTGCCTCAAACGTGCTGTTTGCAAATTGTCAGCTATTACCGCTGGAGTAAAAATACCTCCCAGTAATGTGTATATTTATATTTTTTACAATGGAAAAGGGAAGAAATTTCCCCTTTGCTGGYGCTGATCAAATTATAGATTATAACACGACTGGAAACCTCTCCTGAGTCTAGACAGCCGCATTTGCTGGGTGGTATTTCTACCTTGGAATAAGTTTCTGTAATCTTTAGTATCTCATAGTCCATCTGCAATAGAGGATGATAATACCTTCCTAATTATATCTGCTGGGATTTAATTAATGTTTGGACATTACTTTGAAAAATGCGGGGTGTTGATTATTGTTTAACAACGTAGCWTTCGATTTAAAAATTAATGATAGAGAAGGAATGAAACTGCTTCCTTGCTTGGACTGCAAATGCCATCTCTGAGTATTACATAAGCAATAGCCTTCTTAATTTTCCACTTCCCAAAACCCATGTAATTATATTTTAAGGTAATAATGTGAGCATATGTTCCAAACTCGAAACGTGGTTCGGAGATTCGGTGGGCAATTACGGAGATGGAAGATAATCCGAGTCAAAGGCTGAGCCTTTGAGAATAGYTTGCCTGGGGTGAAAGTGCTGGTGGAATTCCATGGGAGTTCTGTCAGGGGCAGTGCAGGAACTTTGAGGATTCCAGGTACAAAGAGCTTTAAGGAATCCCAATGCAAAGTGCTGCTGGCTCTGCAGCAGTTTGTGCCGGGAGCTCTCCCCATCATTCAGCCGGTTATGGAAGCGTTCAACCCATCACTGTCCCTCAGGCCCTGTGCTCCTGCAGGGCAGGGAATTCCATGGGAATTCCATCCCAGAACCATCCCTGGTGCCAGCTGAGCCCCTCAGTGACCTAAGGGATGGCAGAGGTTCCCTGGCAGGGCAGAGAATTCCATGGGGAACACATCCCATCCCAGTGCCCTGGTGCCAGCTGAGCCCCGCAGTGACTGACAGGACTGAGAGGTTCCCTGCCAGCTCTGGGCTCCTGTCAGGGCAAGGAATTCCATGGGGAGCACATCCCATCCCATCCCAGCACTCTGGTGCCAGCTGAGCCCCGCGGTGACCGTGAGGTTCCCTCGGAGCTCCGGGAATTCCATGGGGATCATATCCCATCCCTGTGCCCCTGGAGCCAGCTGAGCCCCGCGGTGACCGCAGAGGTTCCCT
>NW_026624772.1:15123-19656 GCF_030028575.1 Malurus melanocephalus | reverse complement strand
CTCGCAGCTCCGCGCTCCCCGCTGCCATCCCGAGGAGGTGCCGGAGCATTCCCGGGGGCGGTGCTGTGGGTGCAGCCCCCTCCCATCCCGCTGGATCCCCACCCTTGGYTTTCCACGCCCGGCAGTGCCGCAGGGTTTGGTGTCCCCGTGCCCAGGAGCAGGCGGGATCCAGCCCGGCTGCAGGGGAAGCAAATATCCCGGGAATTCTGGAGCTCTCCTCCGCATGGCTAATCAGCAGCGCTCCCGGGAGCTTAACTGGGCATGGCAGAGGACAGCGAGTATTTGCATAGCTCGCTCAGAAGGAATTAAAACTGTTTGTCTTTGCCTTTAGCCGGGTCCTTTCCCGTTACACAGTGCTCCGAATATTTTTGTAACTCGCTGGAGTCTTTTTCTGGTGACTCTTCATGGCACAGGTATTTGAATAAAATCCTGATAAATAATTGAATTCCTCACACGGGGGAATTGTCRGGCTCATAGMTGGTTCRGTGTYCCCTGGTGTTGTCACCGAAACTGMGGGAAAAACAAAAACACTCCAACAACATTTTAATKTTATAAAGTCAAGGCATTACTTTATTTTCTGTCCRGGATGTTGTTCTGGCCAGGRTGTGCCACAGAAATAAYTTCGTCCACACACAGCCYGGGTGTGAAGAGTGAATCATTCYAGGACACATAAATTTACAAGATTTYCCCCCAAACTTTATACACCCMAAATGGACCCYGAGTCAYGAGATCTTCCCCTTTTGTAAGATCTGTCTCATGAACACATCGGGCCCCAATTCTCCAATGACACCTTCAGGTCATGATRTCACCCACCCCAAGCTTGCTTTCCCCAATTCYTCATTGTTTCCATATTTTGGGGCTCTGAGGCAATGAGGTCTCCTTGAGTTTCRGGCCTGGAGAGGAATTATTTTCCTCTAAAAATGGGAGTTCAGTAGCTGAGCGTTTTACACTGGAGAATTACAGGAACACGGATACATAAAAAAATACAGAATCTGAATCCTAAGGCATCAGAAATAAAAGGGCAGTGCTGAGGGGATGAAGGAGCAGCTCTGGATGGATGAAGGAGCAGCTCTGGGGGAATGAAGGAGCAACTGTGGAGGGTGAAGGAGCAGCTCTGGAGAGATGATGGAGCAGCTCTGCAGGAATGAAGGAGCAGCTGTGGAGGGATGAAGAAGCAGCTGTGGAGGGATGAAGGAGCAGCTGTGGAGGGATGAAGGAGCAGCTCCTCCCCGCCAAACCGGGATGCAGATTCCGTGCTCAGTAGGTGGCACTCTGTTTCTGGAGTCAGCCCCGAGCCTCGGGACAGTGTTAGGCTGGCTTTGGGTTTGGTTTGAGAGAGCTGTGGTCATTCAGGAGCCATTCTTGGGAGGTCAGCACGGCTGGCCTCGCCATGGGAGCCAAATTCCAGGGCTGGGGGAATCTCCTGACATTTCCAGACAGGTTTGGTTTTATTTGTGCTTCACCTTGAGGCGGCACCTCGCTCCAGTCTAGAGCTGTGAGCAYCCAAAAACCTTCGTGAATTCGGAGGTGAGGCTGCTCAAGGGCATTTTCTCCAGACTGTGCAAACACCACAAAAGTTCAGCAGCCACAAACGTGCCCTGCTCAGGGACAGGGTTTGGGGGCTGTTGTGACCCAGTGATGCTCCTGTACCTCTGACCCCTTGGGTTCACTGCCTTCTCTCCGATTCCACATATTCCCTCTCCTGGGTTCAGGCACTGGAACTGCCCACACTGCACCACGGAATGGTTTTGGAAAARGAAGTGTCATTTGATTGTAAAAAATGACTTCCAAAAACAATATTGCTGGCCTRCTGTTCCTAGACAGAATAGAGGAAGAAGGTCCAACATCCCAGACCCGCAAAGCAACACCTACAAAATGTGCAGGCTGTCACATCAGCTGAGTGACACAGCAGTGCTGCAGGAGCACAGATTCCTGAAATGTCTGTGCCACACTAATTCTCAGACACATTCCGTTTAAATAATAGATCAGGAATTAAGAGATCCGAGGTTGTGGCATGTGTTGAAATGCGATTTTTAGATCCAGGGAGCGTGCAGAGGGTAGGATGGAGTATAAAAACTATGAACAAGATATCTGGTTTATTTAGTGCTGCCTGCTCCCTGTGCTCTGAGCTGCTCAGTTGCACTGAGTCAACTGTAATAAAACAATACATTCGTATTTATTAATTTTTTATGCAGGCTTTTGGAAAGAGGAAGAGAAGTGAGAAGGAGGCAGGATGTCAGAAGGAGACGTCCGACAGATGCATCCCTGTCAGGCTCTTTTGCAGGACATAYAAATGGCTTGGGATCTGGTTAGACTCAAAAATCAAACTCAAAAATCGCTCAGCCCCAGACTTCTGTGGGCAAATCCTCACTTTGCCACATGGGATCCACACAGGGATAATAACTCTGCCTCTCCCGGGCTCGGCCAATTCCATCACTGTCAGCCCTGTGGAATCCCCGGGTGAAAGGAACAGCAGAAATGCAGAAAACACRGGTTATTAATAGCCGGCGCTTGCCCTCCCGTACATCACACGCGCCGTTAGTCACCGTGGCCAGTAATTTACGGGGAGGGGAACGACGTTCCTGGGAGCAAACGCAAAATGACACTCAGATGGTATCAGCCCTCGGAGGTGTTGCGGGCCCGAGAGTCTCATTAAGTCTAAATTCASTGATGCCACCCTGAGCACATCGTGCTTCATGTGTGGGTGAAATGAAAATGTGCAGGAGCTGGGGAAACCTTCRCAGGGAGATCAGAAGTTGCCAGCAGCTCGCTCGGGAAAGGCGGGTGCTGGAGTTGGTGCACAGATCGAGTTCTTGGGGGTTCTCAGCTTTTTCTGCCTCCTTCATGAAGCCTGAAGGTTATCTACTCCCTGACACCTTTATTTGAGGGATCACAGGTTGCAAAAGTTTCCCTCCTGTGGTTTTAGGTGATGACAGTAGCCTGGGGTGAGTAACGCAGCCCTGAGCAGGGCTGTGCAGTAGGGAACACGCCACGGTGGGGTCAGCTCTCACCTCTCCTGCCCACAATGCCTAAATCCAGCTACCTAACACAGATGCCAGACAAAATTCAGAGAATAATTCTATTTATTGAAGGGGCTTTCTATTTATTGCAGGGCCTTCAGGGCCATCCAGGGCAGTCCCAGCCCACCCAGGGGTGCACCCACAATGGACAATGGCTCACGGGTTTTTCACCCTTTCTCCCTTTTGTCCATTTGCACATCGGGGCTGAATCCTCCAATTGCAGCTGCTGCCAATGCAGTCATTGACTCCAAATTGGCTCCCCCAATTCTCTGCTGTTTCCATCTCTTGGGGCCTGGCACAGTGAGGTGTACTTGAGTTTGGGGCTGCAGAGGAATTGTTTTGTGTAAAAATAGGAGAGCAGGAGCTGGGAACTGTTTGTGGAGCCTGGAGTTATCCATTGAGGAATCACAGGGTTACAGAGACATGGAAATAGAAAAATTGAAATCCTGAGGCATCACCCTCATTCTGCAGGGGCAGCTCGGSAGCAGCCTGAGGGGCAGGGAAGAGCTGCAGGAGCTGGGAGAGCAGGAATTGCTGGAAATTGGGTGTGGGACAGCTGACCACACTGGACAGGGAGAGGCAGTCAGAAAAAGCATTTCCCTGGGCTTGTGTGCGTGGGAAACACCTTCCCTGAACTGGGAGCTGTCTTGCAGTGTCCCCAGGTAYCACTGAGTGTAGGAATCACCACCCAGCCCAAAAAAGAGGCACAAAACYGCCAAGATCTTGGAAGAAATGCACTCACCTTCCCCTCTCCGCCAGCCTGGCCGTGCCAGGCTCATGCCATTAATTTGAAACTTGGGCAAACTCGTTCTGTTTGTGCCCGTCTCCTTGTGTATTCCCTGAGGCACCCAAAAGAYGGCTGGGAGGTTATTTATTTTCGGTAATAATGCCCGCACCGCTTCCAGACTTCCTGCCCTTGTGCGATTATCCAGATTAATTGCCCGGGAAAGCTGCAGCATCATCTCAGGCTCTTATTAAGGAAGCTCGGAGCAGGGATTGATATTAATGAGCGCTGCCGGGTGCCAGGGCCTCATTCCTGGAAGAGGGTGGACAAACCCCACTGCTGAGGGAAGGGTTCCTGGGACCCCCAGGGCCAGGCAGAGAGAGCCCAGGGCGCTTTTGGAAAGCTCATTCGGGAATAATTTTGCTTTATTGTGAAATCAGCTCCCATCAKCTCTGCTGAATGATTGTGAGAATTGCTGGGGCGCTGACCCCAGCCGCACACAGGCAGGAGCTGGAATCTTAAAGATGCTTTTAGGTGCTTTAAAGGGTTCTTAACAGGGAGAGAAGGCTTTTAAGGCGTATTCTGCCCTTTTTGGTTTCTCCGCTGAGAGTTCAGCAGACCTTGCTCGGGCCAGTCCAGGTTCCACCAGACCAAGGTGGAGCTCGAGRGTCTGCAAAGCAAATCCAGCTGCCCTGAAACATCAGGAATTTGGGTGTGGAGTGTTAGACAGGGGGCCAGCACCTTCATGGCCTTCAGCAGCCCCACAGCTCCCTGTGATCAATCAGGGCA
>NW_026624772.1:11436-14355 GCF_030028575.1 Malurus melanocephalus | reverse complement strand
GGTGGGAAATCTTTTAAAAATCCCAAACAAATAAATTAGGGGTTTTCATTTACGTGCGTCTTCAAAACAAAAGTGAATGTTACTGTGAGGGAACGCCGAGCCGCCACTGAAGTGGTCCTGGAGACCGTGCTTCATGGAGCAGGAGTGAAATGTTGGTGTTATCATCCTTAGAAACAGAACAGGCGTTTCCAGGCACGTGACTGTGAGCTTTATCGATTGTTGCTGCCCAGCACAGGAGCCCGCAGAGTGTGGACTAAACTGCTGAAACCTGGGCTCAGCAGGAGCCTCAGCTGAAGGCTGTAGATGAGAGCACAGGCTCCAGTTCCATCCTCATCCCAAAGCTCCTAAAGAAGGATCAGGACAAAACCCAATGGTTTAACCCCAGATGGCTTTATTGACATCCAGGCTCCGAGGGTTCCCAAATCCTCGTTCTCTCCTTACCCCGCAGCCCCTGTGGTGACCACAGGTTTGTCGCTCTCTCCCCTGGGTACACCCRGGCCTGGCTCAGCTCCTTCCTGAGCCCTGGAAGGCAGAGCAGGAGTGCTGCTCTGATATTAATTAGCCAATTAGCAGCCGGTGCAGCGTGCGTGCCCAGGCAGAGCGGCAGAGCCCAGGGGACGAGTGACAGTGGAGATGGATGAGTTCATTCGCACTGCTGACCCYGGCTCCCCGTGGCTGATCTCACGTGTCTCTGTCTCCCCATGCAGGTTTTACTGGGACCTGACCATGCTGCTGCTGATGGTGGGCAACCTGATCATCATCCCCGTGGGCATCACCTTCTTCAAGGATGAAAACACCACCCCGTGGATCGTCTTCAATGTGGTTTCGGACACATTCTTCCTCATCGACCTCGTCCTCAACTTCCGGACGGGCATCGTGGTGGAGGACAACACCGAGATCATCCTGGACCCGCAGAGGATCAAGATGAAGTACCTCAAGAGCTGGTTCGTGGTGGATTTTATCTCCTCCATCCCCGTGGACTACATCTTCCTGATYGTGGAGACGCGCATCGACTCCGAGGTGTACAAGACGGCGCGGGCGCTGCGCATCGTGCGCTTCACCAAGATCCTGAGCCTGCTGCGCCTGCTGCGCCTGTCGCGCCTCATCCGCTACATCCAYCAGTGGGAGGAGGTGAGACAGCCCCCGTGGCCACTCCAGGGCTGCTCTGGAGTGCCCGGGCTCCTTCTTGCCTCTTCTGGGGCTGCCTCATGCCTGGTTTGGGCGGTTTTCCAACAGTTGTCAGGACCCGCGTGATCTGTGGGAATGCTGCACAGGCAGGGAGCGGGATGGGCCTGATGTTTGGGGTGTGTTCCCGAGGGAATCCTGCAGGTTTTTGGAACCCCTGTGATCCATGGGGATGCTGCACGGGCAGGGAGTGGGGTGGGCACGGGTGGGCCCCGTGCAGGAGGTGGGTGCTGGTGAACAGATCCATCAGCCGGGCAGCAAGGGCTCACCCTCCCGGAGCCCCCTGAGGTGCAGGAACAGCTCCAGGGGAACAGCTGATGTGCAGAACTTGGGGCATCTGTTTGCCATCTGCTGCTTCTCTGTGCTTGTCTCCTGAATGAAGGGAAGAGTGTGGAGCTGTGCTAGAACCCTTCTGCTTTCCTTTCTGCCGTCTCTGGCWCTGTGCTAAGGGGAAAGGGAGGAGGAGCAATCTGCAGGCAAATTCTGGTGAAAAGCAAGATCCCCACTGCCCCTGGGGCCCCTGGAACCCGTGCTGTTCCCAGGAGGGTTTCCAGCGTGCAGGATGAATTGTCAGGCATGATGTGGGTGAAGCCATAATCTTRCAGGCAGCTGAAAATCAGTTCTTTTCCTCCTGTCACCGTGCTCTCCAAAGCAGAGAGAAAGCTTCCTACATCTTTTTCCTCATGTGAAGAATTTTCAGGCAGAGGAAAGCCAGTCAAGGCAATTTCACCCTCGACTCCACAGTTTGTGCTRTGCTTGGGAGCAGAGCATGATCTGATGGTGAGTGTGCTCCCAGGACTGGGAAGGGGAGGGTGCATCTTTTTCCTGCATATTTTTCCTCATGTCAGAAGCGTGTTTTCAGGCCGAGGAAAGCTGTTCAAGACAATTTCACCCTCGTGCCCATAGTTTGTGCTGTGCTTTGGRGCAGAGCATGATCTGATGSYGAGYRWGCTCCCAGGACTGTGAAGGGGAGGCGGCCAGGCGAGTCACGGCTGGGCTGCAGTGAGCTGTCACAGCATGGATTCACGGCAGGCTGAGTGATTTAATATCTGAGCAGCACTCCTGCTCTGCCTTCCATGGCTGGGRAAGGAGCTGGACCAGGCCCTTTTCCTGCTCCCAGCAGCCCAGGCRCAGTGGGAGAGCACGAGTTCCGAATCCCGTCCTTGCAGTGCTGTAATCTGGGAGCAGAGCAGGGTTTGTGATGGGAGCTCTGCGATGGCATCGGGCACGGTGCTGGGCATGTGCTGGGGAAGCGGCTGCAGAGCTCAGAATTCACTGCTGGGTTTGTTTGATGAATAAAGCCGAGTGTCCTTCTGGGGTGACCCAGAGAGCTGAGCTGAGTGTCAGCGCTGGGATCTCTGCAGGTGCATTTTCCTGTCGCCTGGTTGTTGTGCTCCCCCGTTCTCCAGCCCAAGAGGCCTGGAGGAGGTGGCTGCAGCCCTCGGAATTCACTGCTGAGTTCGTTTGTTGAAAAAAAACAAGTGTCCTGAGGTGACGTGGTGAGCTGATCCATGTGTGAAATCCAACATCCCTCCCTGCAGCCATCAGGGGTGATCTGGGAGTGCCAGCACTGGGCTCTGGGTGTACACAGGCACAGAGGGACTGCTGGCACAGGGGATGCTGCAGCTCTGGTCCCACATTCTCCCCCACTATCCCGCTCCATGTCCCCTGCGCCAGCAGTGTCCTTCTCTCCTGAGCTCTTTGGCCTTGACCAGAGCAGCAGCAAAGGACGTG
>NW_026624772.1:9472-10906 GCF_030028575.1 Malurus melanocephalus | reverse complement strand
AGTTTCCCTGCAGCTCTCCATGCTCTGGAGTTCCTCGCCGTGGCTGCAGCAGGCAGACCTGCAGTGCTGTAAAGCAGCCAGGCACTCATCAGTTCCACACTAGCGCTGCTCGGGAGACCCAGTGCTCTGGAGCTGCGGCCGCAGCCCTCCTTGGGCTCAGAGCAGTCATCCTCAGGCTCAGAACAGTCATCCTCAGGCTCAGAACAGTCATCCTCAGGTTCAGAACAGTCATCCTTGGGCTCAGAGCAGCCCTCCTTGGGCTCAGAGCAGCCTTCCTCACCCCAGAACCCCCACAGGCGCTCTGGGGATTGGGCTGGGCAAACAACCCAGAGAGAAAAGCAAAGGGAAAGGCAAGAAAAACAATCCAAGGTGCTTGTGCATGCTGAAGTAGGAGAATGAGCTCAATTCCGAACGCAGCGGTTTGGTTTGCGTGATGCATTTTGCATGAGCCGTCCCATGGATGAATTTAGCGGGAGGGCAGAATGTCCCACTGTCCAAAGTGGAGCCCTTTGGAAGTGTGTGCCGTGTCTGCCCTGCAGCTGGGAGCTTGATTGCCATGGAGGCAGCTGCACTCGCCCAGGCTGGGGCCTGGCTTGCCCCACATCCAGATCCCAATCCTAGTGTCTGGGAGTTCATGGGATCAGGAGCAGTTTACAGCAGAAAATTGTCACATTGCCCCATTGCCCCACTGTCCCATTGTCCCATTGTCCCAGGGTCAATTGTCCCATTGTCCTATTGCCCCACTGTCCCATTGTCCCAGGGTCAATTATCCCATTGTCCTATTGTCCCATTGTCCCACTGTCCCATTGTCCCAAGGTCAATTGTCCCATTGTCCCGCTATCCCATCGTCCCACTGTTCCATTGTCCCACTGTCTCAGGGTCATTTGTCCCATTGTCCCATTGCCCCACTTTCTGTTGTCTCACTGTCTCAGAGTCAATTGTCCCATTGCCACATTGTCCCATTGTCCCACTGTCCCAGTGTCCCATTGTCCCATTGTCCACAGTTCCGTTGTCCCACTGTCTCAGGGTCAATTGTCCCATTGTGCCATTGTCCCATTGTCCCATTGTCCACAATTCCGTTGTCCCACTGTCTCAGGGTCAATTGTCCCACTGTCCATTGTCCCACTGTCCCACTATCCTGGGGTCAGGGAGTTGGGCCTTCCCGCTGCTGGGTCTGAGCCCCCAAGCCCGGTGCCAGCACCCCATCTGTGACACACAGACCCTGCTGTCCCTTTCCCAGGGACATTCCTGTCACCACTGGGGCTCCTGATCCAATGCTTGGGACACCAGTGTGACTAAGYAGGGTCGGGCCAGGTTAATACCCATCAAGGAGTCGGGAATCATCAATTTATTCTGGGAAGGATAATTGATTAAAAGCACCAATTAGGAGGACAAGTGGTGATGGGATTCTCTTTCTTTGGAGCTCCCCACCCT
>NW_026624772.1:7006-8074 GCF_030028575.1 Malurus melanocephalus | reverse complement strand
CTGATGGTCACTGATGGATGTTGATGGTCACTGATGGTCACTGATGGTCTCTGATGGTCACTGATGGTTTTTATCTTTTGTCCCTCTCCCACTCTGTTGAGCTGTGAAGCTCCTCAGGCCTCCCCTGGTGGAACAATGCCCTGCAAAGAAACTTCAGCGCCTTCCCCGGGGAAAAGGCCAACAAAATGTTGGACTAAAGTTATATAAAAAATTTTTAAACTGGTGTATTTTCCAACACAGGGAGGGGCACAGGGTGGCCCCAGCCCCACAGAAAGGTCAGGGCTCACACTAAAATTCTCCTCCACAGGGCACCATATGCCCAGGCCAGGCTTTTTCCCCGAGCAATTCTCATTTCCWCTCCCGAGAACAACTCACCAGCCACGGTTCCCATCTCTGGCTATGTGTGGGGAGCTGGAGCAGGAAATCCCAACCCTGTTGGGTTGTAACCCACTTCTGTCCTTGCCAGAAATACGGCAATGGAATCRAACAGCCACACCAGCGTGAGGTGAAGGAAGGAAAAACCATCCTGGGGATGACCCAGAGCCCGAGGCAGAGCGGTGTGCAGGTTTAACGGGCAGCAGCTCATTGATGAAGTTATCTGCCGAGCCCCGCTGTGACAAGAGCCGCTCGCGAGACAGTTTCAGGACACGCAATTATCCCGTTTGCCAGCTTAATGCGTTCAACTTAACCTCATTTTTGTGAGGCAGAAATCAAGCCCTGGTAACTTTTCCAGGGCTGAGGGATGACGTTTTATTCTCGCTTCTGGCACAAGGGTGCATATTTTTGAGCTTTGTTTTCTGCTGTGACTCCTCCCTCTCRCGGTTTTGATTAAGCAGGAATTCTCCAAGGGCTGGAGGAAGGGGCGAGGCGATTTCCACATTCCCAGAGTCRCTCTGGAACAGAAAATGTTCCTGAAATCTCTTTGCAGCATGTGAGAAAGCTTTCCTTCTTGGAAAAGGACTTGGGAGTGCATTTAGAACTTCAACACCAGCACTTTTTCATTGATTTCATCCAAGCASCACTGCACCAGGGCAGGATTGGAAAGGTGCTGATCTTGGTGCAGAGTTC
>NW_026624772.1:3336-5482 GCF_030028575.1 Malurus melanocephalus | reverse complement strand
TCTTGGGAGTCTTCTTCGAGGAAAACTTAAGGCCTTCCTCGCATCTGAACTTTTTAACCTTCAGAGCATGCCCAGTTACGGCGTTTCTTGGGCTTTCTGGATCTAACCGCCCTAAATTCTTCATCTCGAGGCTAATTGGTTTTACATTTACCAATTTTTCATTATTTTACCTTGTTGTTTCCCAAATAGTTATTGATTTTTCGAGGTTGTCTGCCTCGAAGTACATAAATAAGTAAGGGGATAAGTGGATAAATAACTTTCCTAAGCAAGTTTTTCCTTACTTAAATACTAAGCAACTAATTAACTACATTTAATTATTACCTTATATAGAAAGTTATAAATCAACTTGCATAAATATAAATACCTTATATAAAAAGTTATTAAATTCAAGTTACGTGAATATTAAAACATTATAATTCAAGTTACATAAATATTTTATAAATCAAGCATATAAACATTAAAACATATACATATACAGATATATATGAACATTTTGTAACTTTGACCTAAATTATATAGGGCATCACTTTCTGGGGATCTCTGATCCTGGGGCTTGGGAGAGATTGGGAAATTTGGGGGTGGGGTGTTTGTAACGTTTGGATCTGGCAGTGTCACTGAAACTGTGGGAAAAATAAAAACCCTCCAACACTCTATTTGAAATTATAGAGAATCAGGCATTACTTGATTTTCTGGCCAGGATGTGCCAAGAGAAATATTMCAAATCTGAGGATTTTCCCTCAAACTTTATCCAGTCCAAACTCACAGAGATTCATAGTTTCAAAGTCCATCGGTTCAGAGTTGAGCAGCCCCCAGGATTCTCTTTCCTATTGGACCTGAATTTCTTCACCTCTGATGTTCATTGGATCTTCATTCCTTGATTTTCTTCATCCTTTTTTYMKGMMYKGRWKKYYYCMASYYMKSCMRRRGSYYYKGGGTGGGTGTTTGTAGGTGRYCRCTGATRTTCTGTTGATGTTCCRYYRATTCCATTTATTTTTGGGGRWWTTTTTKGGKTWMYYCCMRKYCSWTKRWWMMRWYYCMWYMYTSKWRRRSMAWWWTTYMWYMMCMAAARAAAAMACYTTTTTTTAAAAAAAGAATTCCTTTCTCCAAARCAAAACCAGACTAGAGAAATAAAATAAAAYTTTAAAAGCAGGATGGGTCASCAAGAASGAATSAGGGTCTGTCGTGAATGGGTTTGGAGCAGAAGGAGGCAGGTCTGGYGGGTGAGTGAGGCTCTGAGGATGGCTGCAGGCAGGGAGCAGCTCCAGCCTGTCCAGCCCAGGCTCACCTGAGCTCTGCTCCGCCGCGGAGCAGCTCCGAGGGTGAACTTGGGCAGAACCACCCGCAGCAGCAGCGCTTTCCCCGTGAACACCCGAGAAACAGCGAGGAGAACGCTCCTCAGAGCAGTTCCAGCCCCGCTTCTCCTCGGGTCCCCGCAGAGGGCGCAGAGCAGCTCCGAAGCAGCAGCTGTGTTTGTTTTTCCCTCGTTTCTCTGCTTTTCCCCTCCCAGCAAAGTGGCGGCTGTTAATTCCTCTTGATTTGCTGAGCGCAGTCTGCTTTGGAGAGGCCGTCCCTGCATCGGGGCCGATGATTCTGCTTCATCCCCATTGTGCTCCTGAGAGAGGCTGCGGGGAATCCTGCTGGAATCGGGGAACACCAATTTGGGGCAGCCAGAGAGCAGAGGCTGCAGGGAATCCTGCTGGAATCGGGGAGTACCAATTTGGGGCAGCCAGGGAGCAGAGGCTGCAGGGAATCCTGCTGGAATCGGGGAACACCAGTTTGGGGCAGCCAGAGAGCAGAGGCTGCGGGGAATCCTGCTGGAATCGGGGAGCTCCGTACAGAATTTGGGGCAGCCAGAGTGCAGAGGCTTCGATCAGACCCACTGCCCGGCTGCTCCTCTGGTGGTGTCACCGAAACTGCGGGGAAAACAAAAAAAAAAAACATCCAACAACATTTTTAACGTTGGAGAGTCAAGGATGAAGTGATTTCTGTTGCACATCCTGGCCAGAAAATAATATTTTTTTTTTTCTAATTTGTGCCTACATCTACACACAGTCCAGGTTTGTAGAAGGAAATAATTCCGTGACACATTCCGGCCAGAATGATATCCTGGCCAGAAAATAAAATAATGCCTCAACTCTCTGACGTG
>NW_026624772.1:0-1844 GCF_030028575.1 Malurus melanocephalus | reverse complement strand
TGAGGAGGGAAGGGCAGGATGGGCACAATGAGCACATTGTGAAATCCCACGGGACTGAGATCCTTTGGAACTGAACACGGCAAACAGCAGTGAGGTGTCCTTAAAGCAGCTTGGGGCAGGATCCAGACTGAGGAGGGCAGGGCAGGATGGGCACAATGAGCAAGTTCAGAATTCCCATGGGACTGAGATCCTTTTGCGCTGAACAGTGGTGCCCAAAGCAGCTCAGAGCAGGATCCCGACTGTGTAGAGTAGGGCAGGATGGGCACAGTGAGAAGGTTCGGAATTCCCACAGGACCGAGATCCTTTGGAACTGAGCAAACAGCAGTGCCCAAAGCAGCAGGAGAAGGATCCAGACTGAGGAGGGCAGGGCAGGATGGGCACAGTGAGCAGATTCACAATTCCCGTGGGACTGAGCTCTTTTGAAAGGGAACATTGCAAACAGCAGTGCCCAAAGCATCTTGGGGAAGGATCCAGATTGTGGAGGGGAAACAGGATGGGCACAGTGAGCAGGTTGTGAAATCCTACAGGACTGAGATCCTTTGGAACCGAACAGCAGTGCCCAAAGCAGCTCAGAGGAGGATCCAGAGTGCAGAGGGCAGGGCAGGATGGGCACAGTGAGCAGGTCCACAATTCCCACGGCACTGGGATCCTTTGTAACTGAACAGGGCAAACAGCAATGAGGTGTCCTTAAAGCAGCTTGGGGGAGGATCCAGACTGAGGGCAGGGCAGGATGGGTGCAGTGAGCAGATTGTGAATTCCCACAGGACTGAGATCCTTTGGAATTGAACAGCAGCACCCAAAGCAGCTCAGAGGASRATCCAGAGTGCAGAGGGYAGRGCAGGATGGGCACAGTGAGCAGATYCACAATTTCCACATGGCTGRGATCCTTTGGAATAGAGCAAACAGCAGTGCCCAAAGCAGCTCGGGAAAGATCCCAACTGTGGAGRGGAAACAGGATGGGCACAGTGAGCAGGTTCAAAATTCMCACARGRCTGAGATCCTTTGGAACAGAGYGAACAGCAGTGCCYAARGCAGCTCCAGTTGTGTTTTGTGGCCGAGTTTCTCCCCAGAAKCTTCTCCTCCGTTACTTCCTCCCTTCTGCTTCCCCGCTGGAGGGGATGAAAAGGGAGCACGGGGTGGAGATGGGCGCTAAAAATAATCCACGTGGCTGTGGAAGGTTAACTGAGCCTAAAAATAGCCCGRTTTGAGTTACTCAGGCCACTTCTGTGCTGGGGAGTAAAGCGAGCTGAGGGAGATGTGAGGAGAACAAGCTGGAAGAAAGGAAAAGCTTGGCTTTCTCTCCTTTAAGGGAAGAGAATAAAATAAAAATTAAAATTAAAAAAAAAGTTGGAAAGCAGTAAATCAGCTGGAGAAGATGAATGCTGTGTTTATTTTTCCTACTGCATTCAGTGAAGAGAGGGACGGTCAGGGAAACTGAAAAGGCAGCGAATCCCAGAAATGTTCTGGGAAAAGCTCCTTGGGACAGCAGCGGTGGAGCCAGGGAGCTCCTGCCACGGGAAACCCTGCCAGAGGGGGCTTTGGGGGTTATTTGGGGCAGGGAAAACCTTCCAGGGGTTCTTTGGGGGTTATTGGGGGCAGGGAAAACCATCCAGGGGTGCTTTGGGGTTATTTGGGGCAGGGAAAACCTTCCAGGGGTGCTTTGGGGGTTATTTGGGGCAGGTAAAACCTTCCAGGGGTACTTTGGGGGTTTCTGGGAGCTCCTTCCCCAGGAAAAAACATCCAAGAACAGTTTGGGCTTTTCTGGGAGCACAGAACCACTTCCAAGGGTTCTTTGGGGGTTCCTGGGGGCAGAGAACCCCTGACAGGACTGCTTTGGGGTTTCC
>NW_026624771.1:3705-28931 GCF_030028575.1 Malurus melanocephalus | reverse complement strand
TTCTCACAGCTGTTCCTCAGATGTAGCACTCTGTGGAAATCCTGAGCCCTCTGCCTCCAGCTGCCCTGTCTCYGTTTTTAAAGCCTTAAAAAATGAGACTTTAAATTTCTCTAAAGAGAGAGAACTCTGTGTGGAGTTGAACATCCCTTTTGTGAGCCTCACAGTTGATGATGGCACARTGCACTGCTGCTCCAGCTGCCAATATCTCCATATAACTCCAGATTTTGCAGTCCCTGTACAAGTTTACAATGAGAGTGGTGAGGCACTGGCACAGGTAAAAGCCAGGATTGTGTCTGCAGTGCCAGGGAAGCTGAGGCAGAAACTGGAAAGCCTGGAGAAATTGGAAATCTGTGCTGCTGGACAGTGAGTTCCCTCAGGTGCTTTTCCTTGGAAGAGCAGWGCTGGACAACCAAGAGCATCTGTGAATCCTTTTAGGGATTTAATAAGGMCTTGGGACTCAATAAGCTGCTTTCAGCATCTTCTGTGAAGGCTTATTTGGGATGATGATAATATTTACAGCTTGAGTGGGATATTCAAAGGCACTGCAGGTTATTATCCCAGCTAGAAGAGGGTGAGTTGATGCCCACAGTTTGGAAGTGGCTGTTCCATAGTGGTACAGCTTCTATCAAATCACACTTCCCAAATCAGAATAGCAATATTCCATCTCTCTAATGGCTTGGATGTTATTTGTTTTTCAGRATTTTCAGTTCAGCAGTACAGTGATCTTTGTGCTTGGTTGGGTTTTTGGGACAGCCCCCTCCTGTGTGGATGTGGGATCTGGGGAGAATGGCCTTGTGCATATTTTTGCTGTTATCTTGGACACTCTCGTGGTCCATGGACTGTTGGGAAATAGCTTGGGCTTGGAGACATTTGTTGCTCTTGGAATGCTGACTTACAGTGCATTCATGGAAAAAAAGCAGGAGCCCGAGTTCAACAGCATTCAGTGACAGTTTATAGTTGGAGCTTTTCCTTTATATTTATGCCAGTGGAATTTTGAAAAATGGCTGAAATTCCATGCGGCGAGAAAGAGAGGCCTATTATCCGTGACTAATGCTTGGATACACTTTTTAAAAYTGGTGTTATTTGCTGTTGTGCCACTCACACTCTTCTGCTCTGTTGATTGCTTCTGTTGTCTCCTAATTTTGTTGAGTTTTCTCCCACYTTGSACTGCCACCCTGCCATCATTCCCAGTGCCATCCTCCTTTGGGGATCTGTCAAACTGGGATCCAGAGCTGGGATAAGCTGGGCTTTRTGTTAGGTAGGGATTGAATCTGAGATGAAGGCTGCGTTCTTGGATGACAGGATTGAAAACAGTGCTCTTGGTTGATTTTGGTGCGTTGGACTGCCTTGCTGTGTTTTCTGCAATGCAAACAATATTTGACTASGTGTTTCTTCTTTGTAATTCTGTCATTAAATTTATTGATTCACTTAAGAGATCCTTTTATATGTCTAAGTGAACCCTCAGGCAGTTTTCTCTCCTTTTGCAGAGGAGAACTATCTCTTTTTGTCATATTTTTAATCAGACTCATGGTATATTCAATGGAAAATTCTTCCTAAATCTTCTCCCCTCTCAGGTTCTTCTCCTTTTTTATTATTATGCTTTTCCTCTCTGTCTCTGTTAGCTTTCCACCAGACTGGAGGGCTCATTAAAGCAACACTGTGCAGGAAATGGGGAGAGGTGCAAGAATGGGACCCTGCTCGCCAAAGAGGGAAAATTGGCAGCTCTCCCCTCACAGGAAAATTCCTTGAATTCGAGGAGCAGCTTCATTGACAGAGTGTGCTACTGAAGGGCATGAAGTGCTTGGGGAAGTGTCATTCCACAAATAAATGGCATTTTGGATATTCACACATTGTGGTGAGGTTCCAGCAATGATGTTCCAATGCATTTGGATTATTTTGAATGTCAGAGTTGAAATTTTATGTTTTATCTGAGTGGTGCTGAGTGTCAGGAGGGAGAAGGTGGGTTCTGGATAGAAAGAAGTAATAATTCCCTATGGAAAATACTTCCAGTAAACCTCACCTCCCGTGGCAGACTGCAGGGATGAACCTTGCTTAAAAACTCCCTCCCCTTAGTCACAGCTTTTTCAAGAGAAATAGTCCTGTCTTCCAGGTCAGAACGGGAGAATTTATGATTATGACTCTGTGCTATTTTGGACRGGCTYRGGATGGGGAAAAGGAGAGGGGAATGATCAAAATACCCAGTGTGGAAACAGTGGGAGTTAGATTCATAACACATCTGTGCGAGGTGCAGGCGAGGCTGGCGCGCTCGTAGGAATTTGGTGAGGTGGAAAGGAAAAAAAGCACTTGGTTGTGTAAGAGTCTATATGAAAAAAGGAAAGAATAAAGGGGGGTGCATCCATAATGAAAAAAGTCTGTGTCAGTGTCTGAGGGCCAGTGTTTGGGCCTTGCAAAAAACTCTTCCCCACCCTGGGGGGAATGGCGACAGGAAAGTGCAGGTGGGACTCTCATGTTTGCAAACTGTGGTGTGACAGTGAAAATTAACCCTCCAAAGCTGCCTGTTTGCTGGGTTTTTTCAGTAAAAATGGTGTGATGTCAGTGTGTCTGTAGTGTCAGTCTGTGTGGTTTTTGTAAGTGTATCCCACTTACTCTGTGTAATTATAGCCAGAGCTGTGGGCAGATGAGGTTCTGCTCCCTAAGGAATTGTGAGGATTGAGAGCTGGMTTTWACTYCAGGACTRTTMCCTCCCTGACARCCCTTCCARTTTTAAAATCCTCCTTTCCAGAAAATTCTTGACTAGGAAACAGCAGAGGCTGTGACTGATTTTCTGTGATTTCCCAAAATCTGCCTGTGTGACTTTGAATACTATTTGTCGACTCAGCACAGCTATCTCGAATTACATTTATAATCCATCACTTAATGAATTTTTTTCCTCCAAAAAAAATTACTCCATAATCATTGATTACTCCATAATCATTGATTACTCCATAATCATTAATTTAGTCAGTGCACAAGCTAGTTTAAAAATTAAAGTTTTCAGCTTGAGATAGTGTTGATGGGCAAATGCAACTCTGCAAAATTCAGGCTTACATACCTTAATATTTAAATACTGTAATGCAATGAATCTGTCTGTATGTAGAGTATGGCTATGATAGGAGTGTGGAATCCTGGGGTGTTTTGGATGGGAAGGGATTTCTCATGCCCCCAGACATAGGAGTGTGGAATCCTGGAGTGTTTTGGATGGGAAGGGACCTCTGGTGCCCCCAGATATAGGAGTGTGGAATGCTGGGGTGTTTTGGATGGGAACAGACCTCTCCTTTCCCCAGATATAGGAATGCTGGGGTGTTTTGGATGGGAAGGGACCTCTCCTCTCCCCAGATATAGGAATGCTGGGGTATTTTGGATGGGAATAGACCTCTCCTCTCCCCAGTGAGCTGCAGTGCTGGAGGAGCTCTGTCTCGGACGCGGCGGTGTCGCTGCAGGTGCACGGGCTCATCACAAGGCCAGGATCCCAAAAGCAGCTGTTGGACTTGGTCCTGTTACAAGGTTGGAATCCACTTAGTGCCAACTGAGCAATTAAGGACAATTATGCTTTCATAAGTGACGGGGGAAGAGGGCGTTGGGAGGAAGTGCCCCATTGTCACACACCCGCACTTTGTGACTCACTATCACTGGCAGGGCGTTTGAAGTTCTCTTTGTCTCGCTCGTATGGGCTGCATAAATATTTCCCCACATTTTTTTCCAGTTTTACACACTCGGTTATTCCTTTTATGTGAGTGATTAGTGTGAATTCCGTTCTCCTGTCTCCTTTAAACATTGATCTCATGGCATTGCTGAGTCTGTCCGTGGTGTTCACAACCTTGGTTTCCACCTGTGCTGGTGGCCGTGCSAGGGAATCACGCTGAAGGTGTTGAAGAATAATTTTATATCTTCCTTTTATATCTGTACAGAAGTTCATGAAGTTTAGAATGGGACCAGGCCTAGTTATTGTTTCTATTCTATGTCTTCTGTGAACATGTGGGAGGTGGAAAGAAGTGGCTTAAGGCCCAATAAATTCAGAAATCTCCTTTGATTTCTTTATGTGCAAAACTGRCCTTGGCACTTGGACAGAGCTTCGTCTCTTCCCTCCTCCATTTCTCATTTGGCCTTTTAGACTTCAGGTGGCAGATGGTTGGACTTGAGGCTCTCAGAGGTCCTTTCCAACCTTAGGATTCTATGAGTCTGTGTTTTATTGGAACAGGTCACATGTTCACTCCAGCCAGTGACCTCTGATGGATTATCCAGATTCTGGAGCTCCATCACACACCCARGGCAGCAGGCAGACCCCAGATCCCAGTGCTAACTGGTCCTTCATTTGTTGTGGTAGTGGTCTGCTCCATCTCTCAGAAGTTGGAACAAATCAGTGAGAAGCATGTTTGTGTCTCTTTCCTTTTACAGAAAAAAACATGTAAAGTACCTTTTTGCTTTTTCCATTGTTGGAAAAATGGAAAAAGTTCTGTTCAAGCTAGGTGGGKAACACAGAGCCCTTCAGACAAGATCTTCAGCTTCTCCATAGGCAGGGCAATGCACATCACWGACTCTTCTCTTGACATTTCCCCTTGCATGGATCGTTGTGGGAGAGCTTTCCCCTTTGTATGGGTCAGAGTGATGGGCACGGGGATTTTATTTCATTTGTGGGGCTGCTCCAAAGTGGCTTAGGGCATTTAGGTGAAGTGTTCAATTGGTGGCTTGGACAGGTCCTTCCTCAGCAGCTGCCAGGGTCCATCCCTCATCCTTGGGAGATGTGTGGGAGCAAGGCACAACTCCCTGCTCACAATAATCCCAGTCTGAGGCACAGCTCCCTGCTCACAATAATCCCAGTTTGAGGCACAGCTCCCTGCTCACAATAATCCCAGTTTGAGGGAGCTGGGGAAGGAGCTGTGTGTGTGCTGTGGGAGCAAGGCACAGCTCCCTGCTCACAATAATCCCACTTTGAGGGCACAGCTCTCTGCTCACAATAATCCCAGTTTGAGGGAGCTGGGCTCTGTCTCATGTCCCACTGTTGTGTCTGGACAGTGCAGCAGGCTTTGCTGACTTCCAGAGGCTTAAGGCAGATAAACTGGTGATCAGAGGGTAATTGCTGTTGACAGTGGGCAGTGGGCTGCTCGCTGATGTGAAGGCTGTGGCTGTGCCTGCAGAGGAACACCAACCTGGCCCTGTCCTCTCTCACTGTTCCTGTGGCAGTAAAAGGTCCTGGGTGTTTGGGAACGCGTTCCTTACCCAGTTTTAAAAATACACAACTGCATGTAAACAAAGTTTTCCCTTTATCCCAGAGAAATGAGCAACCCAAGGAGCAGTTAGTGCCCTCACTGTGCAAACTGCTCCCATTTGCCCCATGAAAATTCATTTACTGTCCTTGCCCAAGAAGCTGTGGCTGCCCCATCCCTGGAATTGTCCAAGGTCAGGCTGGATGAGGCTTGGAGTAACCTGGTGGAGTAGGAACCATTCCTGCCCATAGCCAGGGGTGGAAGGAGATGGACCAGAGGCTCCTTCCCACCCAAACCATTCCATGGGGCTGTGAAATAGGAAGCTTGGCTCACCATGCTTTCTGCCAAGGAGTAAGGAGTGAGATCATTGTAAGGCCTTGCAATAATGATTTAATGAGCACTGGGGGTGCTGCATCTCTGCCAAAGCAACTTCCTCCAGGCCTGGAAGCTCATGGTAGTGTTCAGGTACCTGCTGAAAGAGTTTACACCCTGCAATTCCTGTGAATTCCCAGCCTGTTGGGATCTCAGCAGGCTGCCCAAAAATGCAGACAGCTCAGGTCATCCAGCATTTCTTCTTCTGGTAAGTTCTGAATTAGCAAGTAAATGATGAATGCAACTTGTGCTTTCAGAATGTAGTGGTACCCCCCTTTCTGGATTGTTCTGTCCTTTTACAATGTGATATTCCAGTTAGGAATCAAAGGAAAAAAAAATCAATTTATTACAGTTAAAGCTACATGTGTAAGTTGCTAAACTGAAGGAAGACTGACAGCTTGTAATAATGTCTTGGTAAAAAAACTGGAATTGTCAAGAGACTGTTTTTAATATATTTTCATATATTAAAATTCAGGGTCAAAACCAGACTACAGCCCTACCCGTAATTAATTTTTTTTAATAATGACATGTAGAAAGTATATATCTGTAACCTGTTCTAAAAAAAAATTAGCAAACAAAACTAACCACCAAGTCACCTGTACCTCCAAAATAAAATTATGATGGAATTCTTGCTATGTATAGAGTGAAAGCCAAATAATTAAAGAAATGTGGCAAGGGAGGATTTTTTGCTGCTAGGAAAGCAGGAATTGCAGTAGCTGTGGTTTGTAGTTTTAGGATAGCTGTTGGCTRAGTTGGCTGTTAGGGCTAAAGCCCAGCTAAAAATAAGGTGCAGAGCAGATGAGGCAGGGCAAGCCCTGAGGCTGAGCTAAGCCAGAGCAGAGCTGTGATCTGGTATTAGTGCTGGGCAGGAGCAGCTCGGGGGCTTCTCTGCTTCTCCACAGTGCCCTGGCTCAGCTTTGCAGTGTCACAGGGCAGTGTCTTTATTCCAAACCAGCTGGGTTTGACCCTGAGCCTCATTCCTCCTCTTTGGAGWGTGTGTTAGAGCCTCACAGTGAAATTCTCACCACCAGCACCGTCCCTACTAATTCTCCACAGATCTAAAAGCACTTTCCCCATGGATCAGGTGAGTGCAGACTGTCCAGGGATTGTGTGAGCCATGTTCTCCAGCACTGAGAACTCTGCAACAGGCTGACATTCCTCTTTTCTGTTTGTTTCTGGTTATGGCATGGAAAAAGAACAGTTAATAGTTGACCTAAATTCAGGCCTATTTAATTAGAATTTCCTTGAGTTCTGGCTTTGTTCTGTGTGTGTTTGCTGCCAGGTAAGGATAACCTGCASTCCTAGAAAGCCTCATGCCAGGGAGGGAAGTGATGACAAGAAAATTAYGGGGTAAAATTCCAGCCTTTTCTGTTGGAAAAGTTTATCCTGAGTTGGCTCTAAACATATTTSAAATACACAGAGGATTATGCTATGTTTCTACGTGGCTCCCGGAGTGTGCAGCTGGCACTGAGCCCTGGTGTAAATGAGGGCTCAGAGCTGTTCTTGCTGCTGGTGGAAGGGAAGAGCCTTCCCGTGATGTCAGAGCAGGGAATATCGTGCAGGAAATCTTCCCTCCTTCCCAGAATCTCTCTGCAGCTGGAACTGCTCGGGTACCAGAAAAGCACATATTTCATCAGCACTTCAAAATCTTTCCTTGCCTCTTTTAAGTGTGAGAACAAAGTGAGGTGGGGTCTGTGTTTGTGGCCTGTGGAGTTCATGCATTTCGTGACTAATCCTGCAGCCTTGGGATTCAGACCTTCCTCTAATCCCTGTTTGTTTGTAATTCTGCCAGTCACTGTCACTCCAAAGCTCTCACTGGTGGAGAACATAAACAGAGGGAATTCTCTGAGCTTAACCATCTCAGGAGGTCTGCACATGAAGTCACAAGAACATTTTCTTTCTCTTTTCTTCATTCCTTAATGCAGTGAAAGTGCTGTGAAAGTGGAGTTATGTCTGAACCTGGCTGCTGGCAATTTTATTTCCCTTAGGAAATGCTTTTGTGTCCTTGCCTTCTGCTACACCTCTGACACTGAGACACCTTTCTGAGAGGTGACACCAGCACCAAACCTTCTCTGTCACATCCTGTGACTCTCAGGTGCAGCAGCTCTTCCATCCTCATGTGATGGCACCATCCAGCTGGGGGGACATGAAGGGATGGGTGAGCACTTGGACTCGATGAGCAGAAGGACCTTTTCTAACTTTAGTGACTCTAAAGTGGGTTGCTCTGAGTTTTTCTCATTTGGTTTTTGTTAATGCTCAAGTGATTCTTCCATCTGCACTGAGGGAAACGTTCAATCCMATGTTCTCCTCTGTGTTTCTGCAGCAGCAGAGCTGGCTTGCTTGGTGTTATCAAAAGTTCATAGATAATATTTATTTATTATGAAATATCCCAGAGAGACGCTCTGCAGGGGCTYCTGGAAGCACTTCAGGGATACAGCCTTGAACATCCAATGAAACATCAAGTAAAAGTGTGTATTTTTATGGCCAACTGGCTCAGCTGGGGTCGCTGCAGAGGCAAACTCTTCCCTCAGCCCCCAAAAACAAACAAGCAGAAGTTTTGGCAGCACTTAAGCAAACAACACTCTCCTCCAGAGACACTGACACTATTAAGGCTCCAAAGCATGGAGTCAAGCCTGCAGGTCCCAGGGTCAGTGCTCCACGTGGGAAGGGGTTTGGGGCAGAGACCTCAGGACAGGATGCATTCTTTTCATGCCACTGAATTGTTGTGGCAGTGGTAGAAAGCCATTTGGTGCTTCCGGAGTAAAAGGCAATTTCAGGCAATTCTTTGAGAAAAGATAAGGGACAATGCGTAATGTGCCAGAATTTTGGTTTTTAAGGTCCTAATAAATCAAAGCACGCAACTTCCAGCAGATCCCAGAATTAATGAGAGCATCCTGTCATCATATCTTAGCCCTGATGACCTGGCTGCTTTCTGTTGCTGATCCCCCACAATTAGGCCATACCAACAGCACCACAAAAATGTTGCATGTGCACAATTCATGTGGAAATCAGTGAAAATTCTTTTGGAACTGTTTGTAATGTGCTTTTGAACTAAATGATTCTTTTYTTCATGCCTGGTTTTTCAAGAGGCACACTTCAAAATAAGCCTCAGGAGGCGGTGACAGGATGGRCTGGCCTACTTTCCTTACTTTGAGAAGAGCAGAATGGAATTTTTTAGTAGCTGCAGAACACGTCTGTCCCTGGGGACATTCTGTACATTAACACACTCTTTGGAAAGGGACTTAGATTGATCTCAATTGGTTCCATACTGATTTCTCATTAGCTTAATTTTGAATTAGTGAAGGTGTGGATATTCCCTTGATACTTTCCTTGCTGTATCTTCAGAAAAAAGGCTAAATTAGGCAATTGAGCAAGGGAATGTTTATGAGGAGCATGGATAGGCAGCTCGATGGATAGATGGATGTCAGGTGTATATATGTATATATTTGTGCTTCTATCACTGGCACACAATTCAACCCACGGATTTTACAATAGAAAATAAAATGGCAAGAATCTCCCACGTGAGTGATGCTGAGGGTTCTCTTTAGGCACACAGAGGGTTGGTTGGCTGATAACAGCATTGATGAAATAAGATTTGGGCAGCTTTATTCAATAGCAGGGTAAGTGCTGTAGTTCCATTGTTTCACAGTTGCACTCTAAGACAAACACATGCTGTAACCCAGAATAACCATTTCTCCTGGCACARGAGCATGGCCTGATCTGTTCCTGCAGGTAAGATCGGGATGCAAGTGATGCAGGTGACTAGCAAATTAAAAAAGGAAGAGATAACRAACCAGTTAATTCCAGAATGAGATTAGGACAGATTAGTCTGTCTAGCTCAAATCCCCAAACAGCCAGACTGGTTCTGTGTGTTTCCTCACTGTTGCCTGTGTGCTGTCTTTCTCCCAAGTAACAAATGATCAGATAAGGGGAAAGGCCTCAAGATGTGCCATGGAAGGTTTAGGTTAAATATAAGGGAACATCTCATACAGAAAGGGTTGTCCAGCCCTGGCACAGGCGGCACAGGGCAGCMATGGATTTCCCRTCCCTGGAGGGATTTAAAAGCTGTGTGGCTGTGGCACATGGGGACATGGTTTAGTGGTGGCTTTGGCAGTGCTGGGGGAACAGTTGGACTCGATGGCTTAGATCCCATATGTTTTGTTAAGTGCAAACTGCACCCTCAAACAGCCATCAGCAGTACCTGTAACCTGGGGTTTGACTCTCAGAGCTATGGAGTCACTCAGAGCTATGGAAAACAGATAAGAGAATAATTACCCACTTGTGTTAAACAGTGTTTTTGGACAGGGCACAGCATTTAGGGACAGGACCCAGTGTTTGATTCCCAGTGAGGTGTGGGAAGTAGGCACCATGGGCACTGCAGAGTGGCAGCGTTCAGCTGGGTTTCCCTTGGATGCTGCACTCAGCAGCTTTGCCAGCTGGAGCAGTTTTTGGAACTGGAATGGGTGTCTGATTTTCCCACTGGTGTGCTGTCCCRGGGCTGGCATCCTTGAGAGTGCCTGAAGATGCAGGAAGGGCCAGTTTGTGGACTTGCAGCCTTGGCACTGATGAATTCCAGCACAGAGGAAAAGGGCTGGAAGCTTGCCATCGTAGGGGAAAGGCAGGACTGGTCTTTCCTCTCCTCTCCATCCCCTGGATGCTGCTTGTTCCAGCTGGATTCATAGAGCAGGGAGGTCCCTGTGTGTTTTTGGGAAGAGAGGGGWACAGGGATGCTCCTGATAGCCATGGTATGCAGCTCATTGTGTGCACCATGAGATGTTCTTTGCTGATGTTCATTGCTCAGACTGCTGGGGTGCTGGTGTCCATTTGGGAAGAGCCAAGTATCCTACAGTGTGAGGCTTCACCTGTCAAAAATCCCTGGGCATGGTTTGTTTTACTGCCATAACTGGAAAGAGCTTTGGATTTTATGTGTGGAGTAAGAACCGTGATAAATTAGATCCATGTGGTTGAGTGAATGTTTTCATTGGGTTTCTGGTGATTTCTCCCACCTCATGGTTCCTGATTTATTTTATCCAGAAAGTGGTGTCTCTGCAGGTGAGGATGCCTTGTGGGAGGTTGTTTCTGAAATGGAACTGGAATTCTATTGGTCATGTGATGGAATCACAGAATGGGTTGGGTTGGGTTGGGTTGGGTTGGGTTGGGTTGGGTTGGGTTGGGTTGGGTTGGGTTGGGTTGGAAGAGGCTTCAAAGGCCACCCAGTTCCATTAGCCCCATCCAAGCATGGCCTTGAATGTTTGGAGGGCTGGGGCAGGAATTAGCAGTGCCCTGATGCCTCCCTGTCCTTGCAGGGTCCCTCCTGTCGGGTCTGGGAGCACTGAGCTCCCTGCACGTGGAGCAGCAGCTGAACCAGAGCCTGCGGCGGCGCCGCCACGCCGGAGACAACGACCACAACATCGAGGTGCTGCTGGGGGTGGACGACTCTGTGGTCAGGTTCCATGGCAAAGAACACGTCCAGAACTACCTCCTGACCCTCATGAACATCGTGAGTATCTTACAAAGCTTGTGTGCCAGCAGGAATCATTGGTGGCAGCTCTTGTAGGGGCACCAGGGGTGGGGAAAATATCAATGGGATCGTTCTGACTGCTGCTGGATAAGGTTTTGTGTTTTCAAGATGTTCCTTTGATTCTTCTTTTTCACCTTAGGTTCCTAGGGCAATTGCAAAAATTTAGACATAGTTGAAAAGCAGTAAGGAAAAAAYGTGAACTTGATCCATTTCTAGTAATTCCAAGCTTCTCCTACAACACATTTCTGGAGAAAAACTGATTAAAGAATAAACATGTGGAGGAAAAAGTGTTCTAAACTCTCAGTGGTTCTCTGACAGAGCAAACCTTCTGGTAATCCCAGCAGATCTGTCTTAGAAAGTGTGGGATCATAAGGTTTTCCAGGAAAGGAAAAAATCTCTTAAGGGTGAAGATGAGAGACTAATTATACCCTTAATGACTCCCATTAATAATGATTTTATGGATGTAGGAATGATTCTTGTTTSTTTTACACTCTTTTTATTCCTGGAATAATTTAAAAATTATTCCTAARGCTTACAGGTCATCTAAATTTGAGTTCTTAGAATCTGAGAGGAAAAAAAATTCTTCCTTTATGAATTTAACCCAACCAATGTGATGCTTTCCAGCATCRCTGAGAGAATAATTTCCTTTTTTCCACGTACCCTGTGGAACATCAGCTCCAAATCTCCATTACACGTTATTGCAGAGTATTGTGCTTTTGGTTTATAAACCTTTCCWGTGAGCAGAGGGGTTGATCCATGTCCCAAAGCACTTTGGTGGCTTTTACAGACCTGCAGCTCCATCTGCTGGGAGCAGCTGTGGGGCTGACTCCAGAGTCCTTTTTTCCTCCAGGAAAAGTCATTCCTGTGTCTTGAAGTCACTCCCCCGTTGTCTTTTGGCACAAAGGAACATTTGTGAACATTTGTGAACATTTGTGAACATTTGTGAACATTTGTGAACATTTGTGAACATTTATTCCAGCCCAGCCCTTTGTGGGAGCGATGCTGTTACATTAATGGGGAGAAAATAGAAGCAGAATAACTGACCTTTGGGATGATTGCCTCACAGGACAGGCAGCTGAGCTCTGTGCCCATTCTCTGTCCCACTGCCCTGCTGACACTGCTCTCAGCCTCAGGGATTTCAGGTTTACACCACGGGCTCAAATCCTTGCACCAGGGCCCACAGTCTGGACAAGTCCCAGTGACCTTTTTCCCTGAGGGGAAGTTCTGTTTAGCCTGATTGCAAAATGAAACAACTCTCTAACTCCTGCTCCAACCACCAGCCTCTGAACAGGGGTGTTTATTTCTCACCAATTGCCCATAATATAATATTTATTTTGTTTTTAGGGGAATGAGGAGCCTCATTGAGGACTTGCAGATGTTTCACACTCTGGTGCCAGGACATTTCTCACCTTCCCAGACACAGGGAAAGGCCTCAAGAAGGACAACTTTTGGCCCATCTGCATAATTCTGTTTTTCTAACWTCCCTGCCACAAAGCCCCTCTTTAGTACAGAAGTGACCACAGAATTCTAACTGATCTTGAAAAAGTAGGGCAGCAGCATAAGTTCCTCCTAAAAAAAATACTCTTCAAAACAAGAAGAGCTGAAGTGTTCCAGGATAAGCTTGGAGCAGCYTGGTCTASTGGAAGSTGTTTCTGCCCTTGCARAGAGGGGGAATGAGATGAGCTGTAAGGTCCCTYYCAAAGCAGTGCAGGATTTTGTGATTTGCAGGGYTTGTACTTGACATCTTCTCCCTAATCCCCTTTTCTTTGAGCCCTGATCCATGAAACATGAGAGGAGGCTTGACATGCTTCCCAAAATTCCATGTGAAGAGGGTATGTGGTGACACGAAGTGAATTTACATTTTTCACTGTGTGGAAATGGTCCGAGACTGGAATCCTCTTCTGAGGATTGTAATGATACAAGTCCTTGGAATAACATCTCTGTGGCCTTGGAGGTTTCCTTGGTATCATCAGTGGGTTATTTTCTCATTAATTTTTTCCTCTTTTTTTCCTCAGGTGAATGAGATTTACCACGACGAGTCCCTGGGTGTTCACATCAACGTCGTGTTGGTCCGAATGATCATGCTGGGCTACGCAAAGGTGAGCAAGCAACTTCAGCACTTCATCTGCTGGGCAGGACCTCCAAATCCACGTGAAATTGCTGCTTTAGGAGGAGCTGGCTCTGACATGTTGCTCTGTCAGTCCATCAGCCTGATCGAGAGGGGGAACCCGTCACGCAGCCTGGAGAACGTGTGCCGCTGGGCCTATCAGCAGCAGAGAGCAGACCCCAGCCATGCTGAGCACCAYGACCATGCCATCTTCTTAACCAGGCAAGATTTTGGGCCCGCTGGTATGCAAGGTAATGCAGCTGACCCGGGGCAGAGCTCTGCGCTCGGTGTTTCTTGCCAGAAAAGAGGAAAAATTGGGAATTGCGTTGTTAGCTCCTCGTCTTGTTCATTCCACAGGCTTTTTTCAAAAGCAAGGAGACTTTGCCATGAGTCCTTGCCATTTATAGCCAAATGTAGACTGAATTTCTTTCTTGAGAGTTGTAAATAAATACCTCTTAACTCTCTTCAAACTCTTGTGTATGCAGGAAGGGCTGGGAACCTCAATGCATGTGGCATTCCTCTTCATTTTATTGCACCTTTCAGCACAGATTTCCATTTTTAGACACCCAGCCACTTTGACACCTGCATCCACCCTTTGGACTCAGGGAGCTAATGATAATGGGCAGGAATTCCCAAAGGCTGGTCAGGATGAGGAGCCAGGCAGGCTACCCTGGCCTCACAGCAATTTGAGCCTTTCCTGAGGAGAAGGAAGTTTACTGGGGGGGCTGATTTAAGATCGTGTCCTGAGCACAAGACTCAGCCCCAMTGTCTGTCTGTAGGATATGCTCCTGTGACAGGCATGTGCCACCCGGTCCGGAGCTGCACCCTCAACCACGAGGACGGCTTCTCATCAGCCTTTGTTGTTGCTCATGAGACTGGGCATGTGTAAGTGCAACTTTTACCATCAGATCACACCAAAATGCTGTGCTGCACCYCCTTCTTGCCCCAAGGGTTGGGTTTAATGGCTCTGAAGAAGCTGTCCTAGTTTTATTTCCGTCTCCCTGGGAATGTAATAGTGGCTGAAGCAATGGAGAGACGAATGGGGGAAGAAGGGAAGGGGAGGAGGGTGAYCTTTGTTTCCTCTGGGGTGAGGGAAAGGTCAGGAAGGGATCTGGAAGGTAGAGGCAGTGGAGACAGGAGCTGGTTTAGTCTGCTCCTTCACTGCCTTCTCCCCAGCTGGCTGTGGCTCAGATTCGGCCCCTCTTCCATAGCTGTTTTCACAGGAGCTCTGAGCAGGTTCTTTCTTGCAGGCTGGGCATGGAGCACGATGGGCAAGGGAACAGATGTGGGGACGAGACGGCGATGGGCAGCGTCATGGCCCCCCTGGTGCAGGCTGCCTTCCACCGCTACCACTGGTCCCGCTGCAGCGGCCAGGAGCTCAGGAGATACATCCAGTAAGGCCTCCGGGGGCAACCACTCTCTGATCCCTCTTTTTCAGACACTTTCCCCTTCAAATCTCTGTTAGAAAAGCTCCAACCCATGAATGCTGTGTCCTCACATGGGGGGGGCTGTTCTGTACCCATCCACTGAGGATGGAAAGTCCATGGAAAGACTCCCTTAACTCTAGAGGGGTTGGGAATAGGTGTCACATTGTCCCAGAAGGCCAGAATGGATTGGGTTGGAAGGGACAGTAAARCTCATCTTGTCCCAAAMYCYCTKCCACCAACAGGRRCACMTTCCACTATCAGCCCCACCGCCCTGGCCTTGGACACTTGAATTGAATTCAGAATACTCATCTTCTCATGGTCTGCTTTTCTGGGTCTCTTTTCACAGCTCTTATGACTGCCTTCTCGATGACCCTTTTGAGCATGACTGGCCCAAGCTCCCCGAGCTGCCAGGCATCAACTATTCCATGGATGAGCAGTGCCGCTTCGACTTCGGYGTGGGCTACAGGATGTGCACAGCAGTACGTGCTGGACACCCAGGAATAAACACACAGCAAGTGCAGGAACTGAATGGGGCATTTCAAAGAGATCTGCCAAGAGATGAGGGATGTTTCTGGGGAAAGCCTGTCCTCTGGGTCCTGTGGAATAATGGGAAAATGAGTGGCAACCTGGTCCATATAGCACAGACTAGTGGGAGCGAGCACAAGAAAGAAACAGAGAAAAAAAAAAGTCTAATTTTTGTCCCATTTCTGGGTGTCTTCTTTCCTYCCTGGCACAGGGCTGGGGGATGCCAGGGAATAAGCACTGCCCTGAAGATACTGGGTTTACTGGGCTGTGTGAGATGGAATTCATAGAGTGGGTTGCACTCATCCAAAAAGTAGAAAAAATAAAAGATACAAATAAAATRTAAATAAAATACACTAAATACTTACTAATCCAGAATAAATCATCTGTATGATTTATAAATCATCTCATGCTCTGCATTTCTTCTCCTGCCTGTYGTTTCAGTTCCGAACCTTTGATCCCTGCAAGCAGCTGTGGTGCAGCCATCCTGAYAACCCCTACTTCTGCAAGACCAAGAAAGGACCTCCCCTCGATGGCACAGAATGTGCCCCAGGRAAAGTGAGTCTGGGCTTTGCACTGTGTTTGTCTTGGGGAAAAAAACAAGTTAGGTCCATTTGGGTTGAAGGGCACAGAGGGAAACAGGGAATTGCCTGACACTCCCAGGGTGAAGAGAGAACGTGTGGAAAACAGGAGCTGTGCTTTCCCCCCGGGATATTCTGTGAGCTGTAAAGGTTTGCCACGGTGCATTTTGGGCTTAGAAATTCCAGCTGAGGTGCAGCCTATTCTGTGACCTCTTTGTTATATTTTTTGGGGTTCTGTCTCATCTGTGAAGTTTCTGTAGAGTGCCTTTAGGAATCCAGGGAAGCAGATGATGCTGTTACTGTGGGATGACTGCTCAGAACTCATGGTCCACACATCCTGTGGCAAATGCTTGTGTAGGCTGAGGATTAGTGCTTGATTTTTCCCCTTAATATCCCCATTAGTGGATGTCCTGCCAATCCATTTTCAATTATATAATTATACTGAAATGCCTGGGGTTTTCTAGGAAATTCCCTTTATTTTGAGATACTGAAGAGCCACATGTACCATCTGCGCGTGCCCCAGACAGCAGCAAAATGTTCTTSTACTGTGCTTACACAATTCATTTGGGGTTTGTGTCTGTTGTCACCCCRTTCCCTCAGTGGTGCTACAAGGGTCACTGCATGTGGAAGAACACCAACCAGCTGAAGCAGGATGGACACTGGGGGCCCTGGACCAAGTTTGGCTCCTGCTCACGGACCTGTGGGACCGGGGTTCGCTTCCGCACGCGCCAGTGCAACAACCCAATGTAGGTGTGGGAATTGCACCCACCCAGGGTCCTCAGAGGGGTCACTGCAAATGGCATTTGGGTTTTGGGTGCAGATTCTGTTCAAGCCCCTTGAAAGGGGATCGTTTTTGGTGGATCCAAGAATACCATAGAATTATAGAATCCCAGACTGGTTTGGGTTGGAAGAGACCTTAAAGTTCATCCATTCCCATGAGCAGGGACACATTCCCACATCCCAGGGTGCTCCAAGTCCTGCCCAACCTGTTCTTGGACACTKCCAGGGATCCAGGGGCAGCCACAGCTTCTCTGGGCACCCTGTGCCAGGGCTCCCCACCCTCCCAGGGAAGTTTGTCCCTGATGAGAATCTCTGCAATGTTTTCCTCTGCCAGGCCCATCAATGGAGGTGACGACTGCTCCGGGGTGAATTTTGAGTTCCAGCTGTGCAGCACCGAGGAGTGTCCAAAGCACTTTGAGGATTTCAGGGCTCAGCAGTGCCAGCAGCGCAATTCCCACTTCGAGTTCCGGGGCAGCCGACACCACTGGCTGCCCTACGAGCACCCCGACCGTGCGTCCTGCTCTGCRCCTTTAATCACACTTGGAAGGGTTTGCAGGCATTCCCCTCGGCCCACAACTCCCACAAAAGCAAATGAGTTGCTTCCCTCCCCACCCATYTRYCTGTTTTGTCTGAAAATCACAAGTRTTGCCTTAAATCCTGGATTTTGATATCCCAATTCCCTGCTCTGACTTCAGTTTTTCCATTTTAGCCAAAAACTGTCCATTTCCCTCCCATTTATCCATAAAATGGACACTTTTGACCCTAAAATAGCACATTATGTCTGAAAATTGGCAGATTTGCCCTAAATCCCTGATTTTAACCCAGAGTGTCCCTACTCTGACCCAAATTTGCCCTTTTTACTACCAGAGTCCCATTATTCCCCCTGAACATCCCCCTTTATCCCTAAAATTGACATTTTTGCTCCAAAGTTACAGAATTATGTCTCAAAATCACAAGTTTGCCCTAATTTCTCCGTTTCCACCCCAAATCTCCCATTTCTCCCCAATCCCCCCGTTTATCCCTAAAATTCACCTTTATAATTTCAAATTGCTTGCTTATCCCCAAAATGGATACTTTTTACCCAAAATTGCCACATGACGTCTCAAAACCACCAGTTTTGCCCTAAATCCCTGAGTTTCTGCCCAAACCTCCCCATTTTCCCCCAARCTGCCTATTTCCCCCAAAATTACCCCGCAATGCACGTGCCCTCATCCTCAACCCCAAACTTTTCTCACAGCTCGCTCTATCAGTGGGATGGTTGTGGGAACACCCCATATCCATGTCCTCCATGCATCATTTCTTKTCCCACAGCTCCCAGGAGGTGTCACCTGTACTGCCAGTCCAGGGAAACRGGGGATGTGGCTCACATGAAACAGCCAGTGCACGACGGGACTCGCTGTTCCTACAAGGATCCCTACAGCATCTGTGTCCGTGGRGAGTGTGTGGTGAGTGGCAGCTTGCCCAGGGACACTGGGGACAGCTCAGTGGCACGGAGACACTTTGCARGTGTCTCTAAATTCCAGATTTTCAGCGTTGTTTGCCTCCCAAGTCCTTGACTTTGATGTTAAATTAGAGAACAGCGCAGACCTGTTGCATGGAAGTGCTCCTCTTCCCCTGATTGTTTCTTGTCATGGAATCCCAGRCTGGTTTGGGATTGAAAGGGACCTGGTTTGGGCTGAAAGGGACCTTAAAGATCATCAGTTCCATGTCACTGCCATGGGGACACATCCCACTGTCCCAGGCTGCTCCAAGCCTGGCCTTGGGCACTGCCAGGGATCCAGGAGCAGCCACAGCTTCTCTGGGCACCCTGTGCCAGGGCCTCAGCATTCTCATAGAAAAGAATTCTCTCCTAACATCCAATTTTGCCCTTTTTTTCTGCAGAAAGTGGGCTGTGACAAGGAAATTGGCTCCARCAAGGCCGAGGATCAGTGYGGGGTCTGCGGCGGGGACGATTCCCACTGCCGGACGGTGAAGGGGACCTACACCCGCACTCCCAAAAAGCTTGGTAGGAACAGCAGCTGCCTGGAGCTCCTGTGGCTCTGGGGYTTGTGTCACACTCACAGGCACATTCAAACCTTGGGAATAATGGAGCTAACAGCATCYCTTGGGGCCTGTTCAGGACAGGCTGCTGTCCGTCGGTCCCGGATTGTGGATGAACATGGAAGTGATGGAATACTGATTCCATCAGGGAATACTGATRGATTTTCCCTGGCTTGGGTAATCTGGTCATTAAAAAGGCTAATTGACCTCTTCCAACAGGGGAATATGTAAGCAAGAAGTGCCAAAAAGAATTTGAGTTTCTAGAAAACAGTTTCTGCAAGTATCCAACTTAAAATCCTGCCCGGATTGTCCGACTTCCATGGACTGSTTGTCTTGCCTAGATGTTTCCAAATCTGCTGTAAATGCATTTGTCTATTATGTAATATAGGTTTTTTTGCTTGTAAAGAGCATCTGGGTGATACACAATCAGTGGAATGACCGGACTGGGCTCCCAGGGCACTAATTCCAGGTGTTCTGTTTAAGGGAAGAGCAAAGGAGCCATTCCCTTACTCAAAGGAGCTCACAGTGTTTCCATTTCTGGGACAAAAGAGGCTAAAAACATTCTGGGTAAGTGCAACAGCTTGTAGGGAGAGAGGCATCCGTGGGAATGGCAGTTCCCATCTTCCTGTAGACACAGACAGGTAATACCACACCAGGCAAAAACTTGTTCCCTGTGCTCTAAAGGTGATGGAGGAAAAGATGGGAAATCCTGTTGGGCACATGCACTGCTCAGCCAGGACCAGSACTTTCCCTGTTCCTGGCTTTTCTGTTCCTTCACTTGGATTTCCCATGGGCTGTGTTTGTCAGGGGCAGAACAGAGTGCCAGTGCATCCAGCAGTCCCAGAATCCTGTCATTTTGCATCATTAAATCTGCAGTTGTTAACAAGGAAATAACAGGAATATGAAAATCCCATGCACTCAGAGAACTCACAGGGCTCTTGGTTAAATCTTGATCTTCAAGTACCTCTGACCAATCCCTAGAAGGGATTCTCCCTTATGGCAGTGCTTCCTTGATTTTGCACTAGTTACCTGTGATTTGCACTGGTAAATAAATAATTGAAATCKGAACTAAGAATAATTTTCTTTGGGCACAACTTTTTACTTGTCAGTAAGTTCCAATCCAACAACCTGAGGAGTAATTTGGCAAAATAATTGAGGAAAACTTGTGCTTATGTCCTGGTGTGCCGAGGAACACAGGAAACATCTTTTTGCCTGAGTTTTTTTGCAAATATGGAACTGATCCCAGCTGGGAAGTGGCAGATGGGTCTGTAAGCGGTGTCTGTTGTCTCCCTGGAGGAGAAGAGCCCAGCAGGGCCCATCCCACACGTTCCAAACCCATGTCTGCTGCACACTTGCTCTGGGATGCYCTCTCCTGCAAGCAGAGCTGGGCCATGCCCTGCACTCCTGACCATGGCTGTTCCTTTCTCTTTTCCTCCCCGCTGCCTCCACTGACCCTGCACGTGCCAAAGGATACCTTAAGATGTTTGATATCCCTCCTGGGGCTCGCCATGTGTTTATTCAAGAAGATGAGGCCTCTCCTCACTTTCTTGGTAAGTGTTTCTCTGCTCAAGTTTGGTCTGAGGCTGCAGAAGAAGCACGGGATGCTCATGCCAGAGGGATGAGAGAGCCCAGTGAAGGGGTTGAGTAAATGTGGGCTTTCCAAATTGTGTGGCCAGGGCTTAGTCCTGCAGTCCTACAGCTCAGCAAGCAAACATCTGCTCGTTTGAAATATCTAAATATTAAACTGATCCCAGTTTGCATGTTTACTAACCAAAGATTGTGATGGCTCACATCAAAGTGGGCACTGCCGGGGTGAATCAAATTCAGTATGTTTTAATTATTCCTGTGGCACACTGCCAAAAGAAGAAAAATGAGAGTCCATCTTTTCATGGCTGTTGGAACTGGAYGRTCTTTAARGTCCCTTCCAATCCACACCATTCTGTGATTCTGATTTTTAATGAATCGACTTCTACTTGAAGCATCATCATCATCATAATCCCCGCTGTAGCTGGCTGAGGTGTGCTGTCCAAACCCAAACCCAGGCAGTTCCACAGGGCTCTGATTCCTCAGCTCCTCACTCACTTACAGATTTTAGCATCTGGGACACRCCCGGGTGTGCAGAGGGAAGCAAAATGTGATAAAAATGCATTATTTTCACAATCTGATGGAAACCCCTCCCCGTGCCACCCCGATTGCTGCCACTGCGGGGGAGGCACGACAGGCTCTGCTCTCGCTCCTCCCAGCAATCAAGAACCAGGCTACAGGACACTACATCCTGAACGGGAAAGGGGAGGAGGCCAGATCCCGATCCTTCATCGACCTGGGCGTGCAGTGGGACTACAGCATCGAGGATGACACTGAGACCCTGCACACGGACGGGCCCCTGCACGACGCCGTGGTGGTGCTGGTGGGTGACGTGCCCAGCTCTGGGGACACAGAGCCTTGGTGTCCTGCTTTGCACAGGAATCTGTAACAGCACTGGTTTATGTTATCCACAGATCATTCCTCGGGGGAACGACACCAGGTCCAGCCTGACTTACAAATACATCATCCACGAGGATTCGGTGCCCACCATCCACAGCAACAACGTGCTGCGTGAGGACATGGACACCTTCGAGTGGGCCCTGAAGAGCTGGTCCCAGTGCTCCAAACCCTGCGGTGGAGGTGAGCAGGGTGTGAGACACCTGGAACAAAGGATAAAGTGCCAGAACTCGTGATTTCAAAATCTTGGCTTCCTTTCTTTAACAGCACTTTGTTATTTTAGTGCTCAAGTTTAAAATACCTGAAGTGCATGATTGTTCTTAAGTGTCACACTTCCCACCTAGGAAGAAAAAGGCTTCTTTAGGGTTTAAGTTTGGACCCCGAGCCACTTTGGACATCCAAACTCAGACTGATGCTCCTGAGCATGCCCTGTACTCATGGTCTGCCCATGGCTCTTAAGCAAAGAATGGGGAATGCCAATACCAAAATTGAGTCCTGTCAACCCATTTAATAAGCCAGAAAACCCTATTGAAGCCAAACATTCTCACAAAGATCTGATTCTTGTGATTTCTCTGACACGTTCCCCAGGGTTCCAGTACACCAAGTATGGGTGCCGCAGGAAGAGTGACAACAAGATGGTTCATCGAAGCTTCTGTGAAGGCAGCAAAAAGCCAAAGCCCATCCGTAGGATGTGCAACTTGCAGGAGTGCACAGAGCCCCTGTGAGTGTGGCTGGGCATGGAGAGCAGGGAGGGCTCCTTGGGACAGGGTAGCCCCAGCCAGACTGGGTGGGATGGATGAATTGGGTGGGATGCTGACAGCTTTCCAGGCTGCAGTTCCTGAATATGGAGGGGAGTCTCTACCTCTGCAAGCATGCACACTGATTTGATTGGGTGGTTGTATTGTATTTATATCTATATATGTATATATATATACATATATATATATATATATATATATAGATATACATCAGAAAATCATACAGTGGTTGGGTTGGAAGGGACTGTATAGCTTATCTCATTACAACCCCCTGCCATGGAGCTTGCTGCAGGGCTGAGGCAGCCACAAAAAAGCAGGACAAAAAGAGGAACAGTTGATGGTGTCTGACTCTATTTGCCTTGGCAGCTGGGCAGCAGATGAGTGGGAGCACTGCACCAAAAGCTGTGGCAGTTCTGGCTACCAGCTGCGCACGGTGCGCTGCATCCAGCCCCTCCCAGACGGCACCAACCGCTCCGTCCACGCCAAATTCTGCAGCGGCCACCGCCCYGAGAGCCGCCGGCCCTGCAACCACGTGCCCTGCCCCGCGCCCTGGAAAGCCGGGCCCTGGTCCCAGGTGGGCAGCGCAGTGGGGCTGCACCAGCCCGTCCCAAAACCAGCCCGGAGCTGGCTGGGACACGGTGATTTCTGCCCAGTACACCCTGATGTGTGCTCTCTGTGTCTGCAGTGCTCGGTGACCTGCGGGGAGGGGACCGAGAGCCGGCAGGTGCTGTGCCGYGCCGGGGACCGCTGCGAGGGGGAACGGCCCGAGTCTGTCAGAGCCTGTAAACTCRCTGCCTGTGATGGTAAGAGAGCAGCTGCAAGGGCTGCAGCAGGGAATAACTCTGCCTGGAGACACACCAGTCCAGCAATCTCTGCATGTCACAGCTCCCCGTGCCGGGGTCTGTCCTGTAAATGTGCTCAAACAGGGTTTAACCACATTGGCCCAAGTTGTGTTTGCACAGACTGAGTSCAGAGGTGAAGGTCAACCCAAAGCAAACCCTGCCTGACCTCTAAATCCCAGGCTAAGTTCTACAAGCTGCCAAGTGAGAGAGGAAAAATACATAAACATGGAACCAAGAGCACTAATCAGGTTCCTGGGAATCCATTACATTGTTTCTCATAGAATTTTTAACAGGTTTTGAAGCTTTTTATGACAACAATGCMTATCTTCCTTTGGATTATTTCCTCAGTAGGATTTGGGGTTTATTGTGATTTTAACTCCCTCTGGCTGGCTCTGACACTGCTCAGGGGTCAGAGCTCCTTGGCYGTGCAGGTRTTTTCCCCCAGACTGGACAGGTGGGATCTGCTTTGGCTCCTTATGGAACCTGCTGGAAATAGAGAAGCACAGCCCAAATCTCTGTGGGTGGAGTSRTGGAATCTAAACCAGCACWAAYGGATACCCTAAAATGAACCATGAGAGGTGGGACCAAATAAGGGTCACTGTYACTATGGAAAGGCAAAGGGAATTGTACCTATAGCCCCAGATTCCATCCTGAGGCTGGARTAATCTCACAGTGCCTCATGGAGCAGGATATTCCCATGCAGATCTGCTGCTTTYACACCAGGTTTGTCAGGAGCCAGCAAGGGTTGTGAGGAAGCTCAGCAGGATCATGACAAGGAGAGATTCATATCCCATAGAACTGGGTTTTACCGAGTTCCTTGGAGTTGAGCTTGTTTTCACCCACTCTGAGATCAGGCTCCAGTTGATATTTAAAAGCAGGGGGGGAAGGCAGTGTCCCACTGTACTGCTGACCCACGATGAGGCAGCCCCTGTGCCAAGGTGAGGATGTCTCTCTCTGCAAAAGTTGATGTTGTTTCAAAGTTTCCAGAGGAGCCTCTACAAGTTCTTTGTCCTGAGGAAAGGGATGCACACACCTCAGATGTGACCCACTGTTGAAGCTTTCAGTTGGTCCCTGAAAAATTCCAAACTTAATCCAAACAAAGCTATATCCAACTATAACCTTTTATCTTAAAGGCATTGGCGAGGGTTCTTGCTTGGGATCTAGTTTCAGTGAGGGAAGATTCCCTTGGTTTTAATGCTGCTGATGGATGATGTCCTGAGGCTGGAAGGGAAGGGATTCAGAGTGGGTGGGACATGCCAGCATGTCTGGGGGAGCTCTGGGAGGTTGGCACTGGGAATCAGTGTCCTTCTCAAAAACAATGTGCCAGCGTTTCCCAAGTGCCCATTACCAGGTTCCCGTCTCTGGAACATTTGTTTTGCAGATGAGCCCTGCCTGGGAGACAARTCCATCTTCTGCCAGATGGAAGTGCTGGCCCGCTACTGCTCCATCCCTGGCTACCACAAGCTGTGCTGTGAGTCGTGCAGCCGGCGAAGCAGCGGCTTCCCAGCACCCGGAGGGGCCGGCACCGAGGGGGACGCGCCACTGGAYCCTGTGCCCACGCCTGTGGTGTCCCCCCAGGCTCAGCTGGTGCCCGGGAGCAGCTCTGCAGGCCGGCTGCCTTTGGAAGCACAGGAATCGGAGCGGCACAGCCCACCAYCCAGCCCCCTGCCCAAAGGTGCGGCCGTTCCGCGCTGGAGAGCTCCTCTGGCCGCCAAGACTTCCCAGCTGCTGGCTTTCCTGCAGCGCTGCCCTGCCAACAGCAGCAGCCCCAGCACTGGCAGCGCCCTGGTGCCAGCAGAGGACACTCACAGGACTGCCAGCAAGGGCCAGGAGCGCAGGGGACAGCCATGGCCCCCGAGGGTGGCACCTGTGGAACGATGAGCSAGGAGCACAGCCACAGCCTGGGACTCCCTGAGCTCTGGACACTGCGGAGCGCGCTGCGTGCCACGGGCACCACGCTGCAGGGCACGGCTCGTCCCCTGGAAATACAAAGGACAAGAAGTGCTGGTTCACTTTCTGGTGCTCCTGGCCTCCTCCTGCCCCGCATTCCCCGGCYGGCTGGGACACGCAGAGGAAACACCCAATGAGTGGGAGTCGCAGAGGGCTCCGTCCAGCTCTGGCCCAGAAGTTAGCCCTAACCTCAGCACTGCCTGTGCTTTTGGGCTCTGAGCACTCAGCTGCAGGAAACGCCCCACTGCAGGCAGGAGCAGACACGGACACTCGAAACACTTGCCACGGATGAAACACTTGCACAGAGACTCATTTCTCCCTAGAAACCAGCACCGTGGCAACTGTTGGATACATCCAGGAAATTGGGGTTTTTGTAAGAGTTTTGTGTTGTCCCACAACTGTTTACCKGTGTTGTTCCATCACCAGGTGCCAGCTGTCGAGTTCTGCCCTATCAGCATTCCAAGAGCTGGTGTTTAAAGAGGTATTAACATAAAAAGTGGACTTCCATTTGCATAGGAATTTCATTGCTGGCATTAGGAAAGGATTGGTAGTGTTTTGGATATCATCAATGTGATGCTTTGTACAAATCTGTGGGTACTGCAAGTGCTGTCCTGGTCCTGCTCCAAAGGGGTTCTGGTTCC
>NW_026624771.1:0-1315 GCF_030028575.1 Malurus melanocephalus | reverse complement strand
GACAGACACAGGTGTGAGGGGCGGGGCCGGCACAGGTGTGAGGGGACCCAGTGCGGCTGCGCGGGGCGGGGCCGAGGTTATTTAATGCCCGGAAATTGGCGCCGCCGCCATTTTCTCCACAGTGCGCGGTGGTGGCGGCTGCGTCGGGTCCGGGCTCCTCCGGGGCCCAGGTGAGGCTTTTCTTTCTACTTCTCTCTGCTTCTCTCTGCTTCTCTCTACCTCACTTTACCCCTCTCTGCTTCTCTCTACTCCTTCCTTTCTTCCCTTCCTCGCGTCCCCTTCTTCCCCGAAACATTCCGCTTCCTCTTTCATCTCACCCCACTGTCCCCTCCTTTCCTGTAACGCACCCGCCCATCCCGTGGCCCTTCTGCCTGCCCCCTCCTCACCCCACTGCCCGACCTGACCACCGCCTCTATTCCCCCTCTGTTTCTCCTTTCTCTCTCCTCTGTTCCCCTTCTGTTTCTCCTCTATTTCTACTTTGTTTCTATTCCCCCGTCTCTTCTCTATTCCTCTTCTGTTTCTCCTCTATTCTCCTTCTGTCTCTATTCCCCTTTGTCTCTCCTCTATTCCCCTTCTGTTTCTCCTCTGTTCCCCCTCTGTTTCTCCTCTATTTGCCGTCTGTCTCTCCTGTATTCTCCCTCCTCTCTTTCCCCTCCGTGTCTCTCTCCTCTATTCCCCCTCCTCTATTTCTCCTCTCTCCTCTATTCCCCCTTATTCTCTCCCCCTCTGTGTCTCTCTCTTCTATTCCAACTCTGTCTCTCCTTTATTTTCCTCTGTCTCTCTTGTATTCCCCCTTATTCTCTCTTCTATTCCCACTCTGTCTCTCCTGTATTTCCCTCTGTCTTTCTTCTTTTCCCCCTTATTCTTTCCTCTATTTCCACTCTGTCTCTCCCTCTATTTCCCCTCTGTGTCTGTGCTGCCCTTACCTCTCACACATCTCCATCTCTCCCTTATCTTGTCCCCTGTCCCCTTGTCCCCCCCTGTGTGTCCCGTGTGTGTCTGTGTGTCCCCTTGTCCCCCAGTGTGTCCCGTGTGTGTCTGTGTGTCCCTTGTGTGTCTGTGTGTCCCCTTTGTCCCCCTGTGTGTCCCGTGTGTGTCTGTGTGTCCCCGCAGCCGCGGGGTTCGGGGCGCCGGATAATAAAGGCCGAGAGCCCGAGCGGCGCCCCTCCCTTGAGTCCCCACCCGGGGCCGGTCCCGGTGCCGCTGTGCGGGCTGGGACCCCCCATTCCGGTGCAACACACGGCCCGACACTGCCGGGGGGGTTCGGCTGTCCCGACATCACACTGGGGGTCCCGGGGGCGGGGCTGGGGGCGGG
>NW_026624770.1:28346-30205 GCF_030028575.1 Malurus melanocephalus | reverse complement strand
CTTTCCAAATTCCAGCCGGGAATGGGGATGGGAAAAGTGGTTTTGGGGACACCCCAAATGTCCCATTGGAAAAAAGGCTGTCATTTTCCATAAAATCCCATAATAATTCCCTAATATCCCATAAATACCCCATAAATATCCCATAAATACCCCATAAAATTCCATAAATATTCCAAAATATTCCACAAATATTCCATATTTCCTTCTATATTCCAGCCAGGAACGGGGACAGGGAAAGTGGTTTTGGGGACACCCCGAATATCCCCATGGAAAAAATGCTGTCATTTCCGCTAAAATCCCATAAAAATTCCCAAATGTTCCATAAATATCCCATAAAATTCCATATTTCCTTCCATAATCCAGCTGGGAATGGGATGGGAATGGAACAGGAATGGGCATGGGGAAAGTGGTTTTGGGGACACCGCAAATGTCCCCATGGAAAAAGCGCCATCATTTTCCATAAAATCCCATAAAAATTCCCAAATATTCCCTAAATATTCCCTAAATATTCCATAAATATTCCATAAATATTCTAGCTGGGAATGGGATGGGAATGGGAATGGGGGAAAAGTGGTTTTGGGGACACCCCAAACATCCCCCCATGAAAAGTTCTCCAATATTCCATAAATATTCCACAAATATCCCATAAATACTCCATAAATATTCCACAATATCCCATAAATACTCCATAAATATTCCACAATATCCCATAAATATTCCATATTTCCATAGTATTCCAGCTGGGAATTGGATGGGATTGGGATGGGAATGGGGATGGGAAAGTGGTTTTGGGGACACCCCAAATGTCCCCATGGAGAAAATGCTGTCATTTCCCGTAAAATTCCATAAAAATTCCCAAATATCCCATAAATATTCCATAAATATCCCATAAATACTCCATAAATATCCCATATTTCCATAATATTCCAGTTGGAATGGGAATGGGAATGGGGATGGAATGGGAATGGGGATGGAATGGGAATGGGGATGGGGATGGGAATGGGGATGGAATGGGAATGGGAATGGGAATGGGGATGGGAATGGGGATGGAAGGTGGCTGTGGGGACACCCCAAATGTTCCCCTGTCATTTCCCATAATATTCCAGATATTTTCCGTATTTCCTTGAATTCCAGCCGGGAATGGGGGCGGGAATGGGAATGGGAATGGGGAAGGAATGAGGTTGGGAATGGGGAAGGGAATGGGGATGGGAATGGGGATGGGAATGGGGACAGGAATAAGGAAGGAATGGGGATGGGAAAGGGGAAAGGTCAGGGGATGGGAATGGGGCAGGGAATGGGGTTGGGAAAGGAATGGGGATGGGAATGGGAAATGAAATGGGTACAGAAATAGGGATGGGAAGGGCGAAGGGAACGGGGTTCGGAATGGGGCAGGGAATGGGTACAAAAATAGGAACAGGGAAGGGAACGGGGACGGAATGAGAAATGAAATGGGTACAGAAATAGGGACGGGAATGAGGAGGGGAGCGGTGCAGGGAATGGATCAGGAATGGATCGGGAATGGATCGGGAACGGATCGGGAATGGGGAAGCAGACGGAAGCGGAGCGAAGGAGGAGGGGGAAGGTGAGGAGGCCGAGCCCTTCCCCACTCGGCCGATGCAGCCGGAGCCAGAGCTGCGCCCCGCGGCCGGGGCTCCCCGCGGGAGGGACCGAGGGACGGAGGGACGGAGGGAGGCGGGAGGGTCCCCGCGGGAGGGAGGCGGCGGCTCGGGGGCAGAGGAGGCGGAGGGCGGGCGGCGAACGCACCGAGCGAGGGAGGGAGCGAGGGAGGGAACGAGCACGGAGCGAGCGAGGCGGAGGCGCGGCCGCCATGGCAGCCGGGCCGGGGGCCGGGCCCGCTC
>NW_026624770.1:23421-26316 GCF_030028575.1 Malurus melanocephalus | reverse complement strand
GGCTCCTGCCCGGGCTGAGGGGCTCCAAGGGCTGAGGGGCTCCATGGACTCAGGAGCTCCATGGACTGAGGGGCTCCACGGGCTGAGGGGCTCCACGGGCTGAGGGGCTCCGTGGGCTGAGGAGCTCCATGGACTGAGGGACTCCATGGACTGAGGGACTCCGTGGACTGAGGGGCTCCATGGACTGAGGGGCTCCGGGACTGAGGAGTCCATGGGCTGAGGGGCTCCATGGACTGAGGGGCTCCGTGGACTGAGGGGCTCCTGCCTGGGCTGAGGGGCTCCAAGGACTGAGGGGCTCCATGGACTGAGGGGCTCCATGGGCTGAGGGGCTCCGTGGGCTCAAGGGCTCCATGGACTGAGGGGCTCCATGGACTGAGGGGCTCCGGGACTGAGGGGCTCCACGGGCTGACGGGCTCCATGGACTGAGGAGCTCCATGGGCTGAGGGGCTCCGTGGAGTGAGGAGCTCCATGAGCTGAGGGGCTCCGTGGGCTGAGGAGCTCCGTGGGCTGAGGAGCTCCATGGGCTGAGGAGCTGCCCAGGACCGTGAAGTTCTGGGATTAGGGAGTGGTTTGGGTGTGATAGGGACCTAAGGGATGATCCCATTGCAGGCCCGACACTTCCCACCATCCCGATCCCAAATCCATCCTGGGACATTCCATCCCAATCCCGGGAATTCCTTCCCAAGATCCCAATAAATCCCCCCTTTCCCAGGGAATTCCCTCCATTCCCGGCTCTCCCAGTCCCAGATCGGATCCATCCCCAACCCGACTCCTCCCTGCCAAGGAATTTCGGGATCCAGGCCCAAATGGGAATAACGCCCCAAAAATGGGAATAATTTCCCGAAAAATGGGAATAATCCCCCCAAAAATGGGAATAATCCCCTAAAAATTTGCCATGGATTCGGAGCGTCCTCGATCCCACGGTTGGGATGGGATTCCCGGAGCTTCCATCCCATCCCATTGCAGCCCCGATCCCAAATCCATCCTGGGACATTCCCAGAATCCGCAGATTTTCTGGGAATTCCACCTTCCATGGGATTTTCCCGGGAATGAAGGCCCAGGTGCCTGGAGAGGAAAAAACCTGGATCAGGGGAAAGAGAAGAAAAGAGGAAAAAAAGACAAAAAAGAAGGAAAAGTGGAAAAATATAGAAAAGGGGAAAAGGAGAAAGAGAGGGAAAAAGAAGATGGAAAAGGGGAAAAGAGGGAAAAAGAGGAAAAATTAAAAAGGGAAAAAAAAAAAGGAAAAACTGAGGAATTCCCAGATCAAAGCCTTGGATTGCTGTGTCCATCTGGGCTTTTCAAATCCCATCGGGAATCTCCATCCCATCAGGAATATCGTGGGAAAAAACCCCACCTGGAGCTGGAATGAACCCTTCCAACCCTGGAATTGTTTGGGAATTTCAGAGCTCTGGGAAGAGCGGGAGCAGCTCAATCAATTCTGTGATTTCCCGCATTTTTCCTTGGATTTTGGTGGGATTTTGGTGATTGTTTTTTTTTTTCCCCCTGGAATTCCCAGGGAAGCTCAGGATGGATTTGGATCCCCTTGGGATTGTGGAATGGGCCAGAATGGGACTGAAACGATCCAAAAAAATCCCTTTCCACCCCAAAATTCCAGCATTTTCCACTTTTATTCCCATCTTTCCCACTCCTCTCTCCTCCCACAGATTTTCCCGTTTTTTTCCGCCCTCTCCAATCCCCGAATTCCCAAAAATCCGCGAATTTCCTAAAAAAAACCCCAGAATTCCCAAATCCGCTGAATTTTTCCCAATTTCCCGAATTCCCTCTGATCTCGGGTTCCCGGGGCGGGAATTTTTTCCCGGGAAGGGGTGGGCGTGGCCTCAATCGCAGTGGCGTCACTGATGAGGATCCGGCCCGGCCTTAAAGGGGCCGCGCCCTGACCCAGTTCCCGGGAAAAAAACGTAATTCCCGCGTTTTCCTCCCTGTCCCGCTCCCGGGAAAAAAACGGAATTCCCGCGTTTTCCCGCCCTGACCCGCTCCCGGGAAAAATCGGAGTTCCCGCCCTGACCCAGCTCCGTTCCCGGGAAAAACTGAATTCCCGCGTTTTCCCGCCCTGACCCAATTCCCGGGAAAAGGTGGACTTCCTGCAGCGGGAAAACCTCGAAAATCCCGCGGAAAACTGGGATTTGGGATCTTCTCTCCGTTTCCTCTTTTCCCTCTTTCCCTTCATTTTTCCCTTTTTCCCCTCTTTTCCTCCTTTTTCCTCTTTTCTGGTCTTTCCCCTCCCCCCTTTCCTCCATTTTCCCCCTTTTTCTCCTTCACTCTTTTCCTTTTCCTTCCTTTTCCTTTTTTCCTCTTTCCCCCTTTTCTCCCCCTTTTTCCCCTCCTTTTGCCATTTCCCCCTTTTTTCCCTTTCTCTCTTTTCCCTCCTTTTCCCCCTTTTCCCCTTTTTTTCTCTTCCGCCTTTTTCCCTTTTCCCCTTTTTTCCCTTTCCCTCTTTTCCCCCTCTTTTTTTCTCTTCTCTGGTTTTTTTTTCTCCCCTTTCCTCTTTTCTCCCTTTCCCTTTCCCTCCTTCACTCTTTTCCTCTTTCCTTCCTTTTTGTCTCTTTTTTCCTTTCTCCCTTTTCTCCCTTCTTTTTCCTTTTTCCCCTTTTTTCCTCTTCTCCCCCTTCCTCCTTTTCCCCCTTTTTTCCCTTTTTCCCCTCTTTTCCTCCTTTTTTCCTCTTCCCCCTTTTTCCCTTTTCCCCTCTTTCCCCCCTTTTTTTCCTCTTCTCTATTTTTTCCTCTTCCCCCCTTTCCCTTTTTCCTTTTCCTCATTCACTCTTTTCCTTCCCTCCTTTTCTCCATTTTCCCCCTCCTTTTTTCCTTTTCCCCTTCTTTTTCCCTTTCCTTTTTCCTTTTTTCTCTCTTTTCCCCTTTTTTCTCTTCCCCTTTTTC
>NW_026624770.1:10964-22248 GCF_030028575.1 Malurus melanocephalus | reverse complement strand
AATCCCATTGAATTCCCATTGAATTCCATCCAATCCTATTAAATTCTATTCAATCCCATTAAATTCCCATCAAATTTCCAATTAATTCCATCAAATTCCATCACATTCCATCCAATCCCATTAAATTCCCAACAAATTCCATCCAATCCCATTAAATTCCCATCAAATTCCATCCAATCCCATTAAATTCCCATCAAATTCCGTCCAATCCCATTAAATTCCATCCAATCCCATTAAATTCCATCCAATCCCATTAAATTCCCTTCAAATTCCATCGCATTTGCATCAAATTTCATCAAATTCTCATTTTGGGGTGAACATTTGGGGTGCCCACATTGGGATGAACACTTTGGGGTGCCCATGAGATGCTCATTTTGGGGTGACCATTATGGGATGAACATTTTGGGGTGAACATTTTGGGGTGCCCATTATGGGATGATCATTTTGGGGTGCCCACATTGAGGTGCCCGTTATGGGGTGAACATTTGGGGTGCCCGTTTTAGGTAATCATTTTGGGGTGCTCCCAGTGGGGTGAACTCTTTGGGGTGCTCACATTGAGGTGCTCATTTTGGGGTGAACATTTTTGGGTTGCTCATTTTAGGGTGCCCGTTATAGGGTGCCCACATTGAGGTGCTCACTTTGGGGTGCCCGTTATGGGATGAACATTATGGGGTGATCATTTTGGGGTTTCCATTATGGGGTGCCCACATTGGGGTGAAYGCTTTGGGGTGCCCGTTATGGGGTGCTCATTTTAGGGTGCCCACATTGGGGTGAACATTTTGGGGTGCCGATTTTAGAGAGCTCATTTTGGGGTGCCCATATTGGGATGTCCACATTGGGGTGAACATTTTGAGGTGCCCATTGTGGGGTGAACACTTGGGGTGAACACTTTGGGGTGAACATGAGGTGTTCATTTTGGGGTGCCTGTTATGGGGTGAACATTTTGGGGTGAACATGGTGGTGTGATCATTTTGGGGTGCCTGTTAAGGGGTGCTCACATTGGGGTGATCATTTTGGGGTGATCATTTTGGGGTGATCATATTGGGGTGCTCATTTTAGGGTGGTCACGTTGTGGTGCCTGTTATGGGGTGCTCATTTTGGGGTGATCATTTTGTGGTGCCCGTTATGAGGTGAACATTTGGGGTGAATATTTGGGGTTTCCGTTTTTGGGTAATCATTTTGGGGTGCTCCCGGTGGGGTGAACTCTTTGGGGTGCTCGTTATAGGGTGCCCACATTGAGGTGCTCACTTTGGGGTGCCCGTTACGGGATGAACATTATGGGGTGGCCGTTTTGGGGTGAATATTTTGGGATGTCCACATTAGGGTGAACATTTTGAGGTGCCCATTGTGGGGTGAACACTTTGGGGTGCCCACATTGGGGTGAACACTTTGAGGTGCCCATGAGATGCTCATTTTGGGGTGATCATTATGGGATGATCATTTTGGGGTGGACATTTTGGGATGTCCATATTAGGGTGAACATTTTGAGGTGCCCATTATGGGGTGATCATTTTGAGGTGCCCACATTGGGGTGCCCATTGTGGGGTGCCCGTTAAGGGGTGCTCATATTGGGGTGATGATATTGGGGTGCTCACTTTAGGGTGGTCACGTTGGGGTGCCCGTTATGGGGTGAACATTTTGGGGTGATCATTTTGGGGTGCTCGTTATGGGGTGAACATTTGGGGTGCCCGTTTTGGGTAATCATTTTGGGGTGCTCCCAGTGGGGTGAACTCTTTGGGGTGCCCGTTATGGGATGAACATTTTGGGGTGCCCACATTGGGGTGAACACTTTAGGGTGCCCATGAGGTGCTTATTTTGGGGTGACCATTATGGGGTGAACATTTTGGGATGTCCACATTGGGGTGAACATTTTGAGGTTCCCATTATGGGGTGAACATTTTGGGGTGCACGTTAAGGGGTGCTCATTTTGGGGTGATCATATTGGGGTGCTCATTTTAGGGTGGTCACGTTGTGGTGCCTGTTATGGGGTGATCATTTTGGGGTGAACATTTGGGGTGCCCGTTTTGGGGTAATCATTTTGGGCTGCTCCCAGCGGGGTGAACTCTTTGGGGTGCTCGTTATGGGGTGCCCACATTGAGGTGCTCATTTTGGGGTGAACATTTGGGGTTCCCTTTATGGGGTGCCCACATTGGGGTGTCCATTATGGGGTGATCATTTTGGGGTGCTCCCATTGGGGTGAACATTTTGGAGTGAACACTATGGGGTGTTCATTTTGGAGTGGCCGTTTTGGGTTGAACATTTTGGGGTTCCCGTTTTGGGGTGAACTCTTTGGGGTGCTCGTTATGGGGTGCCCACATTGAGGTGCTCATTTTGGGGTGAACATTTTTGGGGTGCTCATTTTAGGGTGCCCGTTATAGGGTGCCCACATTGAGGTGCTCACTTTGGGGTGCCCGTTATGGGATGAACATTATGGGGTGATCATTTTGGGGTTTCCATTATGGGGTGCCCACATTGGGGTGAAYGCTTTGGGGTGCCCGTTATGGGGTGCTCATTTTAGGGTGCCCACATTGGGGTGAACATTTTGGGGTGCCGATTTTAGAGAGCTCATTTTGGGGTGCCCATATTGGGATGAACGCTTTGGGGTGCCCGTTATGGGGTGCTCATTTTGGGGTGATCATTTTAGGGTGCCCACATTAGGGTGAACATTTTGAGGTGCCCATTGTGGGGTGAACATTTGGGGTGCCCATATTGGGGTGAACACTTTCGGGTGAACACGAGGTGTTCATTTTGGGGTGCCCGTTATGGGGTGAACATTTTGGGGTGCCGATTGTGGTGTGATCATTGTGGGGTGTCCGTTAAGGGGTGCTCACATTGGGGTGATCATTTTGGGGTGCTCGTTTTAGGGTGGTCACGTTGGGTGCCTGTTATGGGGTGATCATTTTGGGGTGAACATTTGGGGTGCCCGTTTTGGGGTAATCATTTTGGGGTGCTCCCAGCGGGGTGAACTCTTTGGGGTGCTCGTTATGGGGTGCCCACATTGAGGTGCTCATTTTGGGGTGAACATTTTTGGGGCGCTCATTTTAGGGTGCCCACATTAGGGTGAACATTTTGAGGTGCCCATTGTGGGGTGAACATTTGGGGTTCCCTTTATGGGGTGCCCACATTGGGGTGATCATTATGGGGTGGTCATTTTGGGGTGCTCCCATTGGGGTGCTCATTTTGGGGTGAACATTTTGGGGTTCCCGTTTTGGGGTGAACATTTTGGGGTGCACTGCAGACGCTGAGGGACGGAGGGTGCTGAAAGGGCTGAAGGGCGCTGAAGGCCTGAGGGACTGAGGGGGTGAAAATGTTGAAATGGTGAGAGCGCTCCAGGTGCTGAGGGACTGAGCGGGCTGAGAGCACTGAAACGCTGAAAGAGGTAAAGCGCTGAGGGACTGAGGGGGCTGAGAGCACTGAAACGCTGAAAGAGGTAAAGCGCTGAGGGACTGAGGGGGCTGAAAGAGCTGCAGGTGCTGAGGGCGCTGAAGGCCTGAGGGACTGAGGGGGTGAAAGCGCTGAAACGCTGAGAGCGCTGCAGACGCTGATGGACTGTTAGGGATAAAGCGCTGAGGCACTGAAGGGGCTGCAAACGCTGAGGGACTGAAAGGCATAAAGCGCTGAAGGGCTGTGGGGGATAAAGCGCTGAGGGACTGAGGTGCTGAAAGCTCTGAAACGCTGAAGGTGCTACAAACCCTGAGGGACTGGGGGCGCTGAAGGCCTGAGGGGATGAAAATGCTGAAACGCTGAGAGCGCTGCAGATGCTGAGGGGGCTGAAAGCGCTGAACACCTGAGGGCGCTGAAGGGCTGAGGGGGTTAAAGTGCTGAAATGCTGAAAGTGCTGCAGACGCTGAGGGACTGAAGGGGCTGAGAGCGCTGCAAACACTGAGGGACTGAGGGGGCTGAAAGTGCTGTGAAGGGCTGAGAGCCCTGCAGGCGCTGAGGGCGCTGAAGGCTTGAGAGACTGAGGGGGTGAAAGCGCTGAAGGGCAGAGAGCGCTGCAAACGCTGAGGTACTGAGGGGGCTGAAAGCGCTAAAGGGCTGAGGGCGCTGCAGGCGCTGAGGGACTGAAAGGGATAGAGCGCTGAAGGGCTGAGGGGGATAAAGCGCTGAGGGACTGAGGGGCTGAAAGCTCTGAAACGCTGAAGGTGCTACAAACCCTGAGGGACTGAGGGCGCTGAAGGCCTGAGGGTATGAAAATGCTGAAAAGCTGAGAGCGCTGCAGGCCTGAGGGACTGAGGGGGCTGAGAGCCCTGCAGGCGCTGCGGGGGCTGAAAGCGCTGAACGGCTGAAGGCGCTGAAGGTCTGAAGGACTGAGGGGGTGAAAGCGCTGAAGCGCTGAAAGTGCTGCAGACGCTGAGGGACTGGGGGTGCTGAAAGTGCTGAAGGGCTGAGAGCGCTGCAGGCGCTGAGGGACTGCAACGCATAAAGCGCCGAAGGGCTCCGGGGACTGAGAACGCTGCAGGCGCTGAGGGACTGCGAGGGCTGAATGCGCTGAGGGACTGAGGGGGTGAAAATGCTGAAACGCTGAGAGCGCTGCAGGCACTGAGGGATTGAAAGGGCCGAAAGCGCTGAAGGACTGCGGGGGATAAAGTGCTGAGGGACTGAAGGGGCTGAGAGCGCTGCAGGCTCTGAGGGGGCTGAAAGCGCTGAACGGCTGAGGGCGCTGAAGGGCTGAGGGACTGAGGGGTGAAAGCGCTGAAACGCTGAAAGCCCTGCAAGCACTGATGGACTGTAGCGCTGAGGGACTGAGGGGGCAGAGAGCGCTGCAAACGCTGAGGGACTGAGGGGTGAAAGTGCTGAAACGCTGAAAGTGCTGCAGACTGAGGGACTGTAAGGGATAAAGCGCTGAGGGACTGAGGGGGCTGAGAGCGCTGTAGACGCTGAGGGACTGAAGGGGCCGAAAGCACTGAAGGACTGCGGGGGATAAAGCGCTGAGGGACGGAGGGGGCTGAAAGCACTGAACACCTGAGGGTGCTGAAGGCCTGAGGGGATGAAAATGCTGAAACGCTGAGAGCGCTGCAGGCGCTGAGGGGGCTGAAAGCGCTGAACACCTGAGGGTGCTGAAGGCCTGAGGGACTGAGGGGGTGAAGGTGCTGAAACACTGAAAGTGCTGCAGACGCTGAGGGACTGAGGGGGCTGAAAGCGCTGAAGGGCTGAGGGACTGATGGGGGAAAGCGCTGAAACGCTGAAAGTGCTGCAGACGCTGAGGGGGCTGAGATCGCTGAAGGGCTGAGAGCGCTGCAGGCGTTGACTGCAAGGCATAAAGCGCTGAAGGGCTGCGGGGACTGAGAACGCTGCAGGCGCTGAGGGATTGCGGGGGCTGAAAGCGCTGAAGGACTGTGGGGGTAAAAGCGCTGAGGGACTGCAAGGCCTAAAGCGCTGAAGGGCTGTGGGGGATAAAGCGCTGAGGGACTGAGAGCGCTGAAGGCCWGARGGGRCTGAASACCCGAGMCCGCCGAGGAACGAGAGCCCTGGAAAGCAGCCGGAGGCGCCGCCCGACACTGGCGCCACTCGCTCCGCGCCGCCGCCATGAACGCCCGAAGGGGCGGGGCTTTCCCCGGCGGCTCCCCGCGGCTCGCCTCGCCATTGGCCGCCGGCCCCGCGCCGCCTCTCGCCATTGGCCGGGGCCGGGCCACCTCCCCCGGCGGGCGGGCGGGGGCGCGAACGTGCGGCGGGGGCCGTTCCCGCGGCCCGGGGGGCGCGCGCGGCGCCTCGTGGGGAACTGCACGTACTCAGGGCGGGGGGGCGGAGAGGGCACGCGCCGTTCCCGCCAGCGCCGGGGGGCGGGAATGGAGGGGGAGGGAGAGGGGGAGAGGGAGGGAGAGAGAGAGGGAACCGTGAGGGGAGATCGTGAGGAAGATGGGGAATGGCCGGGGTTGTGAGGGGAGATCACAGGGGAGATGGGGAATGGCTGGGGTTGTGAGGGGAGATTATGGGGGAGATGAGGGGTAATGGAGGAGATGAGGGGATCATGGGGGAGATGAGGGGATCATGGGGGAGATGAGGGGATCGTGGAGTAGATGAGGGGATCATGGAGGAGATGGTGGGATCATGGGGGAGATGAGGGGATCATGGAGGAGATGAGGGGATCATGGAGATGAGGGGATCGTGGAGGAGATGAGGGGATCATGGGGGAGATGAGGGAATCATGGGGGAGATGAGGGGATCATGGAGATGAGGGGATCGTGGAGGAGATGAGGGGCAGCCATGAGGGGAGGCCATGGAGAAGATGAGGGGCGGCCATGAGGGAGGGGCAGCCATGAGGGGAGATCATGGAGGCAGGTGAGGGGTGCCCATGAGGGGCGGCCATGAGGGGAAACGATGGGGAAGATGAAGGGGAAGATCATGGAGGAGATGAGGGGCAGCCATGGGGGGTGAGTGGCAGCCATGAAGGCAGGGACAGCCATGAGGGGAGATCATGGAGGAGATGAGGGGCAGCCATGAAGGGAGATTGTGAGGAACATGAGGGGCGGCCATGAGAGAGGGGCGGCCATGAGGGAGAGATCATGAGGGAAAAGATGAAGGGGGAGATCATGAAGGAGATGAGAGGTAGCCCATGAGGGGAGATCATGGGGAAGTTGAGGGGCAGCCATGGGAGATGAGGGGCAGCCATGAGGGGAGATCATGAGGGAAAAGATGAAGGGGGAGATCATGGGGAACATGAGGGGTAGCCATGAGGGGAGGCTGTGGAGGAGATGAGGGGCAGCCATGGGGTGTGAGGGGCAGCCGTGAAGGCAGGGACAGCCATGAGGGGAGATCATGGAGTATATGAGAGGCGGCCATGAGGGGAGATCGTGAGGAACATGAGGGGCAGCCATGAGGGAGGGGCAGCCATGAAGGGAGATCATGGAGTTTATGAGGGGCAGCCATGAGGAAAGATTGTGTGGAACATGAGGGGTGGCCATGGGAGATGAGGGGCAGCCATGACGGGAGATCGTGGAGGAGATGGGGGCAGCCATGAGTGGAGATCATGAGGGAGAAGATGAAGGGGGACATCATGGAGGAGATGAGAGGTGGCCATGGGGTGTGAGTGGCAGCCATGAAGGCAGGGACAGCCATGAGGGGAGATCATGGAGGAGATGAGGGGCAGCCATAAGGGGAGATCATGAGGAACATGAGGGGCGGCCATGGGAGATGAGGGGCAGCCATGAGGGGAGATCATGAGGAAAAAGATGAAGGGGGAGATCATGGAGGAGATGAGAGGCGGCCATGGCGTGTGAGGGGCAGCTGTGAGGGAGGAACAGCCACAAGGGGAGATCATGGAGTATATGAGAGGCAGCCATGAGGGGAGATCGTGGGGAACGTGAGGGGCAGCCATGAGGGGAGATTTTGGAGGAGATGAGGGGTGGGGTCGCCATGACAGATCATGAAAATAAAGATGAAGGGGGAGATCATGGAGGAGATGAGAGGCGGCCTTGGCGTGTGAGGGGCAGCCACGAGGGGAGATTTTGGAGGAGATGAGGGGTGGCCATAAGAGATCATGAAGATAAAGATGAAGGGGGAGATCATGGAGGGAGATGAGAAGCAGCCAAGGAATGAGCTGATCCCAGATCCTGAGGGGCGCTGGATGCCATTCCCGCCGTTCCAAAGCACCTTTGCCCAGGCGTGGCAGAAAAACGAGTCTGCCAAGGTGAGATCTCCGGGCCATGGATTTCACAGGCACCGTCCTCCTCCGCATACACAATCACTCGCTTTCCATTTTCATTTTAATTGTTATTTTAATTGTCATTTTAATTTTAATTTCAACGCATAATGAGCCGACTTAGAAAACCCAAGCCTCGGGAGCTTAGGGAGGAAATTCAGGAGTGTTTCTGCAAACAGAAGATTTTGGCTCCTGTTTGGGTGAATTGGAGAATTTGTTTTTGCGAACAACAAAAATACAGATATTTTGTGGGGAAATCGCATTGGGTTTCATCTTTTATATGCTGAAAACCCTTTCCCGTCCCAATATTTTACCTCGGACAGCTGTAGGAAAATCCTGCCTGGGTCGTGTATTTTCGTTGATGGTAAAAATAAACATTTTTTGAGAGCATTTGCGCATCAGCTCCGTGCTATAAAGGGCCAAACACCAAAATTAGGGATTTTTGTCATGGCGACCAAAAGTGAGGGTTTGAAGGGGGGGGAAATCAAAATCCTGAATGGAAATAAACCCCAAAATGAGCATAAAAGGTGTTGATTTAAATCTCAGTTATTGGGAAAGGATAAAGGGGAGAGGGGCGATGGGGGGACCCCAATTCCATGGGAAAGGGGTAAAGGAGGATTCCTATTCCTTGGGAAAGGATTGATGGGGATCCCTTGGGAATGGGGTAAAGGAGGAGCCCCATTCCTTGGGAAAGGGATTATGGGGACCCAAATTTCATGGGAAAGGGATAAAGGAGGAGCCCCATTCCTTGGGAAAGGGATAAAGGAAGATTCCTATTCCTTGGGAAAGGATTGATGGGGACCCCAATCCCTTGGGAATGGGGTGCAGGAGCAGCCCCATTCCATTGGAAAGGAATTATGGGGATCCTAATCCCATGGGAATGGGGTAAAGGAAGAGCCCCATTCCTTGAAAAGAAGATAAAGGAAAATCCCCATTCCTTGGGAAAGGGGTGCAGGAGCAGCCTCATTCCATAGGAAAGGGATTGTGGAGATCCCAATCCCATGGGAATGGGGTAAAGGAGGAGCCCCATTCCTTGGGAAAGGGGTGATGAGGATCCCTTGGGAATGGGGGAATGGGGCACCCCAATCCCTTGGGAATGGGGTAAAGGAAAAGCCCCATTCCTTGGGAAAGGGGTTATGGGGACCCAAATTTCATGGGAAAGGGATAAAGGAGGAGCCCCATTCCTTGGGAAAGGGATTATGGGGACCCCAATTCCTTGGGAATGGGGTAAAGGAGGAGCCCCGTTCCTTGTGAAGGAGATGATGGGCATCCCTTGGGAATGGGGGGATTGATGGGACCCCAATCCCTTGGGAATGGGGTAAAGGAGGGTCCTGGTCCCATGGGAAAGGTGATGATGGGACCCCAATCCCTTGGGAAGGGGATGACAGGGATCCCAATCTTTTAGGATGGGGTTGCAGAAAGATCCCCATTCCTTGGGAAAGGGGTGCAGAAAGATCCCCATTCCAGGGAAAAGGGTGTGGAGGGAGCCCCCACCCTACAAAGTGAAAAACCCCCAACGCAGCCAACTTTAACCACCGCCAAACCGCCGCTTTCCAAGCGCGAAACAACCCAGGAAGCGGCAAAAAGCGGCGAGAGGCAAACAGCGGAGCCTCATCCCCGGCCGGGAAGAACCGGGAAAAGCCAGGAAAAACCAGGGGGAAAGGCACGGGAGAAGGAGAAGGAGGGGGCTGCACCCCCGGGCGCTGCGCTGCGCTCCCCTCCCGCGGGCCGGGCCGGGCCGGGCGGTGTCGGTGGCGGCGGGGGCGTTGCGTTGGAAGGCGCCGGCGGAGCCAATGCGCAGGAAGGGGCCGAGCCTGCCCGTGCGGGGAGCTTGTTTACACCAGCCCGGCCCCGGGAGCTTTAACCCGGCCGGCGGCGAGCGCAGGGCTCGGAGTGGCGCTGCCCCGGAGCGGTGAGTGCCGGCGGGGCGGGGTGGGGTGGGGTAACCCCGCTTCGGCTTCTTCCTCCTTCTTCCTCCTGTGTGATGGGAAAATTAAAAAATCGGGAAAGGGAAGAAATATTAAAAATARTGGTTAAAAAAAGCCGCGCGCGCGGGAGCGGCGGTTCCCGCCCGGCCGCGGCTCCGCCCAGCCCCGCCCGGCCCGTGGGGCTCCAGCCCGGGATTGGGAACGGGAATGGGAACGGGCACGGGGGGTTCCGAACGAGCGGCACCGGAGGTGAGCGGGAACCGAGCGGGAACCGAGCCGGGAGAGCGCCGAGCCCCCGCTCCGGGGCCGGGAAAAGCCGCGTTTGGCTTTCCGCCGCTCCTCCCGGYCGCTGCCGGTCCCGGGGCGCGCAGCGCCTTCCGCAGAGTCCCGCCCGTTGCCCGGCCCCGGTGCGGCTGCCGTGGGGCCTGGCCGGGGTCTGTGATCCCCCGGGATTCCCAACCTCTGCCTGGGATCCGTGATCCCCCGGTATTCCCAACCCCTGCCCGGTGTCCCGCGGTATTCCCAACCCATTCCCGGGATCCATGTTCCCCGGTATTCCCAACCCCTGTCCGGTGTCCTGGGGCATTCCCACCCCTGCCCCGTGTCCGCGTTACCCCCGGCATTCCCACCCGGTCTATGTTCCCTCCAATATTCCAACCCCCGCCCGGTATCCACGTTCTCCCCGGCATTCCCACCCCGCCCCGTGTCNAAAGGGGTAAAGGAGGATTCCTATTCCTTGGGAAAGGATTGATGGGGATCCCTTGGGAATGGGGTAAAGGAGGAGCCCCATTCCTTGGGAAAGGGATTATGGGGACCCAAATTTCATGGGAAAGGGATAAAGGAGGAGCCCCATTCCTTGGGAAAGGGATAAAGGAAGATTCCTATTCCTTGGGAAAGGATTGATGGGGACCCCAATCCCTTGGGAATGGGGTGCAGGAGCAGCCCCATTCCATTGGAAAGGAATTATGGGGATCCTAATCCCATGGGAATGGGGTAAAGGAAGAGCCCCATTCCTTGAAAAGAAGATAAAGGAAAATCCCCATTCCTTGGGAAAGGGGTGCAGGAGCAGCCTCATTCCATAGGAAAGGGATTGTGGAGATCCCAATCCCATGGGAATGGGGTAAAGGAGGAGCCCCATTCCTTGGGAAAGGGGTGATGAGGATCCCTTGGGAATGGGGGAATGGGGCACCCCAATCCCTTGGGAATGGGGTAAAGGAAAAGCCCCATTCCTTGGGAAAGGGGTTATGGGGACCCAAATTTCATGGGAAAGGGATAAAGGAGGAGCCCCATTCCTTGGGAAAGGGATTATGGGGACCCCAATTCCTTGGGAATGGGGTAAAGGAGGAGCCCCGTTCCTTGTGAAGGAGATGATGGGCATCCCTTGGGAATGGGGGGATTGATGGGACCCCAATCCCTTGGGAATGGGGTAAAGGAGGGTCCTGGTCCCATGGGAAAGGTGATGATGGGACCCCAATCCCTTGGGAAGGGGATGACAGGGATCCCAATCTTTTAGGATGGGGTTGCAGAAAGATCCCCATTCCTTGGGAAAGGGGTGCAGAAAGATCCCCATTCCAGGGAAAAGGGTGTGGAGGGAGCCCCCACCCTACAAAGTGAAAAACCCCCAACGCAGCCAACTTTAACCACCGCCAAACCGCCGCTTTCCAAGCGCGAAACAACCCAGGAAGCGGCAAAAAGCGGCGAGAGGCAAACAGCG
>NW_026624770.1:7711-8814 GCF_030028575.1 Malurus melanocephalus | reverse complement strand
CCATTCCCGGCTCCATTCCCGGCTCCATTCCCGGCTCCATTCCCGGCTCCATCCCGCTTCCTTCCCGCTTCCCTTCCGCTTCCCTCCCGGCTCCTTCCCGCTTCCTTTCCTGGCTTCCTCCCGGCTCATTTCCAGTTTCCTCCCGGCTCCTTCCCGGTTCTCCCTCCCGGCCCCGTCCGCCCCCCTCCCGTCTCCTTCCCGCTCCCTTCCCGGCTCCGTCCCGGGTCCGTCCCGGTTCCCCCTTCCCCGGCTTTTTCCCGGTTCATTCCTGGCTCCTTCCCGTTTCTCCCTTCCGGCTTCTTCCCAGTTCCCCCTCCCGGCTCCATCCCGGCTCCGCCCCGGTTCTCTCCCGGCTCATTCCCATTTCTCCTTCCCGGTTCTCTCCCGGCTCCCTCCCGTTTCTCCCTCCCGTTTCTCCCTCCCGTTTCTGCCTCCCGTTTCTCCCTCCCGTTTCTCCCTCCCGTTTCTCCCTCCCGTTTCTCTCTTCCGGCTCCCTCCCTGTTCTTTCCCGGCTCCCTCCCTGTTCTTTCCCGGCTCCTTTCCCGGTTCTGTCCTGGCTCATTCCCGGCTCCCTCCCGGTTCTCTCTGGGTCATTCCCCCATTCTCCCGGTTCTCCTTCCCTGCTCCCTCCCGGCTCATTCCCGGTTCCACCTGCCAGTTCATTCCTGTTTCTCCTTCCCGGTTCTCATTCCCTGCTCATTCCCGTTTCTCCCTGCCGGCTCATTCCCTCTCTCTCCTGGCTCCTTCCCTTCTTCCTTCTGGCTCATTCCCCCTCTCTCCCGGTTCTCCTTCCCAGTTCTCCTTCCCGGCTCTCTCCCGATTCATTCCCAGCTCCTTTCCCAGCTCCATCCCGACTCCTTCCCAGTTCTCCCTCTCGGTTCATTCCCGGTTCATTCCTGTTTCTCCCTTCCGTTTCTCCCTCCCGGTTCATTCCTGGCTCGTTCCCGTTTCTCCCTCCTGGTTCATTCCCAGTTCATTCCCAGTTCATTCCTGTTTCTCCCTTCCGACTCATTCCCGTTTCTCCCTCCCAGCTCATTCCCCCTCCTTCCCGGTTCTCCTTCCCGGCCCCTCCCCAGTTCTCCTTCCCGGCTCATTCCCGGCTC
>NW_026624770.1:2496-5090 GCF_030028575.1 Malurus melanocephalus | reverse complement strand
GGGATGGGATGGGGTTTGGGATGGGATCCGTGGGATGGAATTTGGGATGGGATGGAATGTTTTGGGATGGGATCTATGGGATGGATGGGATGGGATTTGGGATGGGATCCTTTGGGATTTGGGATCCTTTGGGATTTGGGATCCTTTGGGATTTGGGATCCATGGAATGGGATTGGGATGGAATTTGGGATTTGGGATGGGATCCTTGGGAATTTTAGATGGATGGGATGGGGAATGGGATCCATGGGATTTGGGATTGGGATTGGGATGGGATCCATGGGATGGAATTTGGGATGGGATAGGATATTTTGGAATGGGATTTGGGATGGGATGGGATATTTTGGGATGGGATTGGGGATGGGATCCAAGGGGTGGGATGGGATTTAGGATGGGTTTGGGATTGGGAAAGGATCCATGGGATGGAATTTGGGATCGTATGGGGCGGGATAGGGTATTTTGGGATGGGATTTGGGATGGGATCCATGGGATTTGAGATTTGGGATGGGGTGAACCCTGCCCAACCCCAAATCCCTGATAAAACCCGGACTGCGGACCCCGTGCCGCTCCCGGGATTGGCTCTGGCGGCCAATCCCAAAATTCCTCTCCCGCCATTGCAGGTCCCGATCCCCTCTGCGGGGCTGCATTGGGATCACTCCGTTCCCGATCCCGGAAATCCCGATCCCGGAAATCCTGGAAATCCCGGAAATCCCGGTGATCCCGATCCCGATCCGGTCCGGGCGCTGCGCCGATCCGTGTCCAGCAGCATCGACGTCCCCGGCAGGTTCGTGATTCCCATCGAGAATTCCCGGGATTTCTCCACATTCCAAGGGATTATCCCGAGCGGGTCACATTTGGGATATTTTGGGAATTTTTTGGGCTTTTTTTTTTATTTTTTAGGATTTTTTAGGATTTTTCCCTTCTCATTTTTCCTTAAAAAAAATGAGATTTCTGTGATTTTTCTTCTCTTTTCCCAGGATGATTCCCGCCAGGAATTCCTGGAATTTCTCCACATTCCCGGGGATTATCCGCAGGGGGTCACATTTGGGGTTTTTTTTTGATTTTTTGGGAATTTTTGGGATTTTCCCCTCCCCATTTTCCTTAAAAAATGGGATTTCTGGGATTTTTCTCCTCTTTTCCCTCAGCCTTTCCCGTGGCCATTCCCACCAAGAATTCCCAGGATTTCTCCACATTTCCAGAGATTTTCTTGAGTGGGTCACGTTTGGGATTGTTTTGGGGATTTTTTTTTTTGTTTTTTTTTTGGATTTTCCTCTCCCCATTTTTCCTTAAAAAATGGGATTTCTGGGTTTTTTCTCCTCTTTTCCTGGGATGATTCCCACTGGAAATTCCCGGGATTTCTCCACATTCCCAGGATTATCCCGAGTGGGTCACATTTGGGATTTTTTGGGAATTTTTTGGGGATTTTTTTTGATTTTTCAGGATTTTTCTTTTATTTTTCTCCTGTCAGTTTTTCCTTAAAAAATGGGGTTTCTGGGATTTTTCTCCTCTTTTCCCTTGGTTTTTCCTGGGAATGATTCCCATTGGGAATTCCTGGGATTTCTCCACATTCCCAGGGATTATCTCAAGGGGGATCACATTTGGGAATTTTCGGGATTTTTTGGGGGGTTTTTGGGATTTTTTTGGGATTTTTTTGATTTTCCTGGGGTGATTCCCGATGATTATCCCAAGGGTGGTCACATTTGGGATATTTCGGGATTTTCCCAATGATTATCCCAGGCGTGGTTAATTTTGGGGGGTTTTTTGGGTTTTTCCCACTGAATTCCCACTGTTTTCCCATGGGTGGTCAATTTTGGGGTTTTTTGGGGATTTTCCCAGTGAATTCCCGCTGTTTTCCTGTGGGTGGTTAATTTTGGGATTTTTTCGGTATTTTCCACTGAATTCCCGTTGTTTTCCCATTTCCCACCCACGTGTGGTCAATTTTGGGGTTTTTTTTGGATTTTCCCACTGAATTCCCACTGGTGGTTAATTTTCGGGGTTTTTTTGGGATTTTCCTGCTGAATTCCCGCTGGTGGTTAATTTTAGGATTTTTTCGGGATTTTCCCACTGAATTCCCGCTGTTTTCCCGTTTCCCACCTGCTGGTGGTTAATTTTAGGATTTTTTTGGGATTTTCTCACTGAATTCCCGCTGTTTTCCCGCTGGTGGTTAATTTTGGGGTTTTTGGGGGGATTTTCCCACAGTTTTCCGACGGGTGGTTAATTTTGGGATTTTTTCGGGGTTTTCCCTTTGATTATCCCACAGTGATTAATTTTAGGATTTTTTTGGATTTTCCCGCTGAATTCCCACTGTTTTCCCAAGGGTGGTCAATTTTGGAGTTTTTTGGGGATTTTCCCGCTGAATTCCCGCTGTTTTCCCACGGGTGGTTAATTTTAGGATTTTTTGGGATTTCCCTGCTGAATTCCTGCTGTTTTCCTGTGGGTGGTTAATTTTAGGATTTTTCGAGATTTTCCCATTGAATTCCTGCTGTTTTCCCGTTCCCGCAGGCGCTCCGCGGCCCCGCTGGACGTGGACGAGATGGTGGCGGCGCTGGTGCTGACGAGCCTCTCCTGCAGCCCCGCCGTGCGCAGCCCCCGTGAGT
>NW_026624770.1:0-1664 GCF_030028575.1 Malurus melanocephalus | reverse complement strand
ATTCTCCAGGTTTTTTGGTGTTTATTCCATAAAGTTCTCCAGGGTTTTTGGGGGTCGATCCCATAAAGCTCTCCCAGTTTTTGGGGTTTATCCCATAAAACTCTCCCGGTTTTTGGGGTGATCCCATAAAGCTCTCGGTTTTTGGGGTTGATCCCATAATGCTCTCCCGGTTTTTGGGGTTGGTCCCATAAAGCTCCTGGTTTTGGGGTTGATCCCATAAAACTCCCAGTTTTTGGGGTTGATCCCATAAAGCTCTCCCGGTTTTTGGGGTTTATCCTGGAAAGTTCTCTGAGTTTTTTGGGGTTTATCGCAAAAAGTTCTTGAGGTTTCTTGGGAAATCCCAAGAAGTTCTCCCAATTTTTGGGGTTTATCCCATAAATCTCTCCTGGTTTTTGGGGTTTATCTTGAGAAATTCTCCATGGTTTTTGGGGTTGATCCCATAAAGCTCTGGGTTTTTGGGGTGGATCCCACAAATCTCTCGGTTTTTGGGGTTGATCTCATAAAGCTCCCGGTTTTTGCGGTTGATCCCATAAAGCTCTCCCAGTTTTTGGTGTTTATCTTGAGAAGTTCTCCCAGGTTTTTTGGGGTTGGTCCCATAAAGCTCCTGTTTTTTTGGGGTCGATCCCATAAAACTCTGTTTCTTTGGGCTTGATCCCATAAAGCTCCCGGTTTTTTGGGGTTGATCCCATCAAGCTCTCGGTTTTTGGGGAATCCGAAAATGTTCTCCCGGGTTTTTGGGGTTGATCCCATCAAGCTCTCGGTTTTTGGGGTTGACCCCATAAATCTCTGGGGTTTTGGGGTTGATCTCATAAATCTCTGTGTTTTTGGGGTTTATCCCATAAATCTCTCGGTTTTTGGGATCGATCCCTCATTCCCCGCTGACCGTGCCCCGTTGTTTTCCCGCAGCGTGGCCGGATGGGGACCCCTGGAAGGACGGGGACGTTTCGGACGGGGGCAGCAGCACCGGCAGCGCCAGCAGCGGCCACTGGAGCGGGGGCAGCGCCACGGGCAGCCCCAAAAACTGTGGGGTCAGCGCCACGGGCAGCCCCAAAAACTGTGGGGTCAGCACTGAAAACTACGGGGTCGACCCCGAAAACTGTGGGGTCAGCCCCAAAAACTGTGGGGTCAGCACTGAACACTGTGGGGTCAGCCCTAAACATTGTGGGGTCAGCCCCAAATGGTCTGGGGCCAGCCCTAAACATTGTGGGGTCAATGCCATGGACAGCCCCAAACGCTGTGGGGTGAGCCCTAAACATTGTGGGGTGAGCCCTAAACATTGTGGGGTCAGCCCCACACATTGTGGGGTCAACCCCAAACATTGTGGGGTCAGCCCTAAACACAGTGGGATCAGCCCCACACATTGTGGGATCAGCCCCGAACCTTTCGGGGTCAGCCCCGAATCTTCTGGGGTCGACCCCGAATCGTTTGGGGTCAGCCCCATATGGTCTGGAATCAGCGCTGAAGCTTTTGGGGTCAGCCCTGAACCTCTTGGGGTCAGCCCCGAAGCTTTTGGGGTCAGCCCCGAGGCTTTTGGGGTCAGCCCGTCCCCGCCCCACGGCTCTGTCAGCCCCAACCCCAAAAGTTTGGGGGCTCCGGGAGCGGCCGATGAGGGATTCGAGACCGACCCCGAACCCCGACCGGGGGATGAACCCGCCCCGCGCAGG
>NW_026624769.1:29314-30789 GCF_030028575.1 Malurus melanocephalus | reverse complement strand
CTGTTGTCCTGCCCAGGGCACTCCAGGGATTTCATTTCCCACCCAGTTCATCTCTGACTCCATTCTGTTTATTCAGTTACGAGGCTGGGAAGGGGCAGCACTGAGATGATACATGGAATGTCCTAATCCTCAGGGATTAGAGGGTTTTATGTTAAAACTGATGATGAGTTAAACACTGCAGTGTTTGTGGCTGAATAATTGCTATTCTAAAATCCTCCTCCCTCGGCGTCCTGTGCTGAAAATGCCATGCATCATAAAGAAGGGGTTTAGCCTGGCTCTTTTGCAGCAATCCCTGGAGACAGAAAAGGAATCAATAATAAATTGAAGAACTGGCAGSTTTCAGGCTGCTTGAGCTGCTGAAATCAGAGCCCCCTCAGCCCAGACACACGGGCTCTAAGGACAAGCACATGCCAATGTTTCCACATCCATTTCACTTGACAAAAGGTACAGAAGGCTGAGATTAATGTCCCCCAGCTCCCTTACAGGTGTCTGGAAGGTGCAGACTCCAGCAATGCTTTATAAATTGGGATTATTTTGGTTTGCTGTGTCCAAAGGCTGCCAGGAATGCACCCCAGGGAGCAGCAGGGCTGTGCTTTCCCTGTTTTGGAAAGGGCTGCACACCCAACCCTCCCCATTCCCAGTGCTCAGGGGCTCAGGCAGGTACTAGATTTGTATTAGATTTATATTTAGCTTCATCTCCATAAGCAGACTGACATTTTCCTCAGGAAATCTCCTTTGGATTGAGTGGATGAGGCCCAATACCTGTATGGGAGCACATGTGAGCACCAGAGCAGCTGTGGTTAAAGGCACACGAGGATCTCCCCATTGAGGGTGGTGAAAGGATTTTAGGACCAGTCCATGGTCCCCAGTTTTTTGCATGTTTTCCTCAGTTTTTTGCTATCTATCTGCAATCAAATGGGACTGTTTGGCCAGTGGATGTGTGTGAGGCAGAGCTCACCTGGAGAGCAGCCTGACCCCATCCATTCCCATGGGATCCCCTCTTGGGGCTGTTTCACAGCTCTGTGGGACAAACACACACCTCATGAGGCTCAACAAGCCTTGGAAATATCAGGACAAAGCTGTGCCTTTCCTCCAGCGAGATGTTGCTGCTGTTTAAGGTCTATTATCCTCCCTCTGCTCACACTCTGCTCCCATCAGTGTTATAAATGGGCTGGGTGTACAGAAGAGAGAAGGGACCCCCAGGGCAGCAATTACAAGATCTGAATTGTCTGATGCAAAAGGCAGCGTTACCCTGCTGTAATTTGATCATAAAATAAATTGCATTGCCCATAAAGTTGCTGAAYGCTGGATTTCCCCCCGAGTTGTTTCCAGGCGTTTGGAGCCAGAAGGGCTGCAGGGAAATGTGCAGCTCTGGCCACGGCTGCTCTGAGCCCCTGAGAAAAGCTGCCATGGAACAAGTGAATATTCATAATGCGATTAAAGGCATCTCTGACACGGTGCCAGGGCTAATCCTC
>NW_026624769.1:25032-27543 GCF_030028575.1 Malurus melanocephalus | reverse complement strand
TTCCCATTGTTCTTCCAGCTCCCCACAGCTCAGTAATTTTGGGTGCTGTGAAAAGCCCCCATTGTCCCCCCATCTCCTGCATCTCTTTCTCTGGTTGCTTTTGCCATCTCCCATTGTGGGAGCAGCAGGTTTCTGTTTTTACCCCATGGTCTGTGTTAACCCAGGGGTATCTGATGAAGTTGGTTAAAAATCCCAGGCAGAAGCTGCAGGAGAAGCAGGGATGAAAATCTGCTCTCAGACACACAGTGGAGCTGAGTCTGACCCTGTAACTYCCCCATTTCTGTGAAGAAATATGAAAAATCACATTATGCAGCAGCAGAGAGAAAATCACAGTCCGTGGAGAGCTGTAAAATCAAGAGCTTGATCTCGCCACCACTCGATGCTGAGATGTTTAACTGAAAGCTCTCATTGTTGGGGAAGTTTTGCTGCAAGCCACGGAACAGCAGGGTCAAGAGCTTGCCGGGAAAAGACATCACTGTGCATAAATAAATAAACCTGAGTGGAGAGGAAAGATCTAAAGCTTCTGAAATCTCACTAGCRCTGATCACAGGGCTCCACTGCTGTGTGTTTGATCTGCCAGTGGAGCCCTGAAATGGGAACAGCCGACAAATTGGAGAATATGGATTTGCCTAAACAGCTAAGTCATGCATTGGGAAGATGACAGATTTTAATTACACTCATTGGGGGCTGGGAATCACACACTTTTTGGGATCTGGGAATCACACACTCTTTGGGATCTGGGAATCACACACTCTTTGGGATCTGGGGAATCACTCTTTGGGGTCAGGGGAATCACACACACTTTGGGGAATCACACACTCTTTGGCGTCTGGGGAATCACACACTCATTGGGGTCTGGGAATCACACACTCATTGGGGTCTGGGAATCACACACTCTTTGGGATCTGGGAATCACACACTCATTGGGGTCTGGGAATCACACACTCTTTGGCGTCTGGGGAATCACACACTCTTTGGGGAATCACACACTCTTTGGCGTCTGGGGAATCACACACTCATTGGGGTCAGGGGAATCACACACACTTTGGGGAATCACACACTCTTTGGGGTGTGGGGAATCACACACTCTTTGGGGTCTGGGGAATCACACACTCTTTGGGGAATCACACGCTCTTTGGGGTCTGGGGAAGGTTTTCTACATCACTGCACTGTCACAGGAGAAGAAAATCTCCACAACACGTTGGGAATGAAGAGAAACCTGCAACGAGAAGAGAGGTTATCCCAGGAGAGCAGGGAGGCTGCAGGAAAGCAAAAATTGGATGAATTTGAGCTCCTCTGATGACAGATCAACCCCTTAKGGTTATGGAGAGCTTTGTAGGATCTGGAAGGACAATCTGGGGAGCAGATCCATCATTCATGTGCCAAGCACTCCTCTCACTGGGGGCAGTGGTTWTGTTTACCTCTGTTGCCTTTGGTGTTTGTTAATCACTAATTTAATAACTCATTAGGATTAATGAATTCAGTTCGGGGTTATTTCCAGGTTAGCCTCATGCCAAAATGAATGGCATTGGAAATCCAATTAGACACAATCATACAATAATTATATAAGAACATAATCCCCTCTCTGCAAAAAGACAGGTGCAGCATTTCAAACCATTTTTCCATGGCAAACCTCTAGATTACAGGCAGTCCAATGGGATTTGCAGCTGTAAATTCATGCATTCATACTTTTATCCTAAGGTGGAGGCAGATTGCTGAAGACAAGCCCAAAGATAAACACATTTCAGGGTCAYGGGCAGGAGACCTGAGCTTATTAAAGTGTGTTCTAATACTTTTCAAGTTATTCTCCTTTCCCTGGTGTAGGCCACGGATACAGAGGCTCAGAAATTCTGTTATTTTTATAGAGAYACTGCTAAATCTGTTGACCCTGAACAGGCCTTGCAAACAGAGGTTTTTATAAAAGGCAAGTGAAAAAAAATAGAAATGAAAAGGTTTCAAATCTTTGAAAACAGATCATGGAAAAGCTGCTAAGGGCTGAGCATTTTCCTGTTAATAAACCCCAGTGCTACACATTGGGAACTCTCTGTGAGACAATTCAGGGAGTTGGGGTGGAGGTGGCAGACAAGGTGCTTTAAATGCTCTGAATATGATTAACCAATTTCCCTGAAAATAGCTGAGATCCAGAGAACATCTGAGAGGTGGTGGCTACAGCCTAGAGAGAGAGAAAACACAAATATTWTATATATATYCCTTATATTTTATATATTCCTTATATTTTATATATTTTTATATATAAACTCTGGGAGCAGAGTTTGCCCAGAGTTTCCCTTCCCTGTGAACAGCTCCCAAGGAATAATCAGCTCTACCTGGAGCCATCAGCAGCCTCTCCACAGATGAAGAGTGGGCACTCTGTGCTGTTATTGCCTCCTGGTCCTTSGAGCCAATTTTCTGATTAATACCATCCCAAGCCACTTGATGCACTATCGATTCCAAATTCAATAAAAAGTGCTGGCAGCTTCTGGCCAGATCACGTCATTTTTCCTCCAAAAA
>NW_026624769.1:22504-24022 GCF_030028575.1 Malurus melanocephalus | reverse complement strand
GGTTAAATCCACATTTAATCTTGCATTTGTGTGCAATAAGGGAATAAGAGAAAGGTTTTCTAACTTGCATTATTTATGAATGGTATAATTTCAGGGCATCTGTATTAAACTAAGGTCTTGAGTGGAAAATAATATTAAACAAGACAAGTGTGTATATTTGTTTCATAAATCCATAAAACCTGATTAGCAATGATGCTCCTGATGCTGGGGTGATCATTAGAAGATTTCCTGTGTCTGGAGCAGGAGCTGCACTGGAGGTTTTGATGCATTGGGACAGAGCCCTGCAAAGCTGAGCTCACTGAAATTYGAGCTGCAGCAGAGCCTTTGTTTTGGGGCTTTTCATTATTTTTATTGCTATTTTTCTCCGTGAATTTCAGAGCTGATTAACAATAGATGGAAGCTTTGCTGGATTCTGCCAAAGCAGCTGTTCCCAAAGCACGACTGACTCTCTGTGTTTGAAGGTTTTCTTACTCCATTTGTGGCACCCAGGGAATGTTCCCAGCAAACATCACCCCTTCCCCGGGGTGCTCTGGGATGCATTTCTGGAAATGCAGTGGGACAGACAGAAAATAGAGTTTCCTATCAATTCCCCTATTATTGGGCAGCAAAGCTGAGCTCCAAAGGAAAGCCTGAAGAGTAAAGAGCAGATGAGGACATTTTCCTGGGTTCAGTTAATGAACTTTCAGCCCCCTTTGGGCTCCTTTCAATGCCAAATGCTGATAATTCATTTCCTGGAGATGAGGATTTGTCATTCTGCAGGGGACACACTGTGAGCTCCAGAGGCTGAGGAGCTCTGGGACAGAATGTGTGACCAAAATCCACCCCTGAGCCCCCAGATCTGAGCTGGAGCTCTCACTGCTTCCAAAACCACCWAAACATGAGSTGAAAGCCACTGGAGGGGCTGCTCAGGGAAAGAAGGAAATATTTTGTATAAAAAAGAAAAGGATCTCAGGAAATTCAAAAGCAGCTTGGTGACATGGCAATGTGAGTCCCTTCTTGCAGTGAGACTCTCGTGTGATCCTCCACAAGTGGTGAGAGAGAGAATTTTCTGATGGAGAAAAATGAGCCTGAAGGTGAAAACTTCAAAGGGGCTGAAGTCTGAATGCAGCAAGAGCSTTCTGAGCTGAGAGGAGCAAGGGATGATAAAGCCCTTGGAAACCCTGCTGAGCCTGTGATCGGGGCTGTGCTGCTGCAGGAGGGGGGTCTGGACAGCCCTGGGCACCAAATGGCTCCAAATATGGCACCAAATGGCACCAAATGACACCAAATATGGCACCAAACAGCACCGAATGGCTCCAAACGACACCAAATGGCTCCAAATGGCACCAAACGGCTCCAAATGGCTCCAAATGGCACCAAAAATGGCTCCAAATGGCACCAAATGGCACCAAATGGCACCAAATGGCATCAAATGGCACCAAATGGCACCAAATGGCACCAAATGGCCCCAAATGGCTCCAAATATGGCACCAAATGGCTCCAAATGGCTCCAAATGGCACCAAATGGCACCAAATGGC
>NW_026624769.1:19305-21853 GCF_030028575.1 Malurus melanocephalus | reverse complement strand
CCAAATGGCACCAAATGGCTCCAAATGGCTCCAAATGGCTCCAAATGGCACCAAATGGCTCCAAATGGCACCAAACGGCACCAAACGGCACCAAATGGCACCAAATGGCTCCAAATGGCACCAAATGGCACCAAATGACATCAAATGGCACCAAATGGCTCCAAATGGCACCAAATGGCACCAAATGGCTCCAAATGGCACCAAATGGCACCAAATGACATCAAATGGCATCCAATGGCACCAAATGGCACCAAATGGCCCCAAATAGCTCCAAATGGCACCAAATGGCACCAAATGACATCAAATGGCACCAAATGGCTCCAAATGGCATCAAATGGCTCCAAATGGCACCAAATGGCACCAAATGGCACCAAACGGCACCAAATGGCACCAAATGGACCAAATGCCACCAAATGGCTCCAAATGGCACCAAATGACACCAAATATGGCACCAAATGGCACCAAATGGCTCCAAATGGCTCCAAATATGGCACCAAATGGCTCCAAATGGCTCCAAATGGCACCAAATGGCACCAAATGGCACCAAATGGCAGAGGATGTGACAGGAACAGCCCTGCAGTGTGACAGTGACACCCCACAGCCACTGGATCTCCTCCATTCCCACTCTTTCCCCCTTGGAAAATGCAATTTCTGTATTTCTGGCACATGACAGAAATAGGAGTTTTCTTGCTGCAAGCCATGGAAAGCAGGCTTCATTCAGCTCCTGAATAATTTAGAATACAAGCCTTTGATTAATTTGGTGAGAAAAAGGAAACAAAGTTAGCTATAACTATAGGCCATTCAAAGTATGGATTGCCAGAAAAATGTGCAAAGCGCTGTCATGAGAGGATTAATTACACAGATTAAATATTTTATAAGTTAAATAATGTGTATTTTTTGGAGACAAAATGGAATGTCATTTTTTCCCCCAAGACAGGGAAAGGAAGTGTATTCAGTTCCATTTAGCCCACAGAGCACCACAGACGACAGAGGAGGATGGATCAGGGCTGTAATTCCCAGCTGGCACCAAAAATCCATATTCTGAGCAGCATTTTATCTTCTCCCTGAGAGCAGCTCGGAGCTTTCCAGTTCTGTCACTTGTGAGGCTCTTCCTGGGGGAGAAGAAAAGGGTCCTGGCAATTGTTATTCTCTCTATTATACTCTTCCAAATCTGAAGGAAAATGGACTGCGTGGAGTGATTTTAATTATTGTGTTATTGTCCTGGGGGATAATGGCAGAATCTGTCAAACTGTTTTCCTTTTYCCTTCACAGAAAAGGAGAGCTGAAGGCAATTTCTGCCTCTGAGCTGTGCAGAAGGTGAATCCCTGTGCTCCATGGCACACAGGGCACGTCCAGGAGCTCTCCAGGAATGGATTCAGGGCAGGATTCCCAACCTGGGGAGATTCCCAACCATCACCCAGATTTGGGCTGTGATTCCTCGATTCTTTGATTCCATCCCAACAGGCTCATCCATCTTGGTGCTGGTTTTTATTGCCTGACTCAAGTCCAGAACATCTGACTGCGATTACATTTTCCTCCTATTGAAAACATTTTATTTCCTACGAGTTAGAAATGAGCAGAGCCCCCGATGTCTGTGCAACCTTCTCCCCTGGGAGCTGATGTGCATCCTAAAAAAGGTGTGGAGGAAATCCACGGATTTGGAGGCAGAAGAGGGACATTTGAAGCCCAGGCTGTGCTGCTGCTGACACTCYCTGCTCTAATCTCTGCAATTAAATTGTCTGCTCTGCTCTCAGCAACTGAGCAATGGTGGTGCACTCACAGATACTCCTGTGAGCCTTTCATCTGCAAGGGTTTCTTCTGAATTTTGGAAAATAAATCATGCYGATGCTCTGTGAGTGTTGGAAGAGAAGGTGGGGCTCAGTTTCACGTGAGGGAGTGGTGTAATGATGAATTTGTTTTCAGTGTGATGCCCTGGATCTTCTGATGAAGAGACTCAGATTTAATCTGAGCTCCCATAAGGTTCAGATTGGATATTGAGGGAAATTTCCTCACTGAAATGGTGGTGAGTGAGGCATTGGRAAAGGCTGTCAGGGAATTGGGGGAGTCAGCACCCCTGGAGTGTTCAAAATGAGCGTGGATGTGGCACTTGGGGACAATGGAGAGTGCAGCACTGCTGTGGAAGGGTTGGGCTCAGTTTTACAGATCCTTTCCAGCCTTGATCTGGTGATCCTGTGACGGGGCAGACTGAGGAGCCCCAGCCAGTGGGAAGCCTTTTGGGACAGAAATAACTCCCTGCTCTTATCTGCATTTTCAATCAGTCATTTTCCTGTCCTGGCCCTGCTGYTCTGTCCCTGGGGGAGGTTCTCTGATAAATTGTTCCAGCTCCTCCTCAATCCCTGCAGCCCCCTCCCCACCTCTCTGCACTGCAAATCCCACTGCAGCTCTCATTTTCTCTCTGCAGAGCCTTTCCCTGCTGAGCCCTCTCCTCTCCTCTCCCAGCGCAGCTCAGAGCTCTCGGGCTGCTCCTGAACCAAAGGCACCAAAGGGATGTGTGGGAAGATGGAGCTGAGAGGGAGCAGAAAATCCC
>NW_026624769.1:16316-18380 GCF_030028575.1 Malurus melanocephalus | reverse complement strand
TAAAAGAGAGGAAAAAATGCGATTTCTTTGGCTGTGATGGGGATTTGCTGGGTCTTGCCTACTCAGAGGATAACACTGACTCAGAAGTTAAAGCAGCCACGAGCAAATCCCAAAAGAAACCCCAAAACCTCTCCTACTGCCCCATATGGACATGGGGACAGTGCCAGCTTTCCCTACAGAAGAGCATTGTGCTGACCCTCGGGACAGTGGGGTCACCCCAGGCTGAGCTCAGGGCAGCGGGGTCACTGTGCTGACCCTTGGGGCAGTGGGGTCACTGTGGACAGTGGGGTCACTGTGCTGATCTCAGGGCAGTGGGGTCACAGGACAGTGGGGTCACTGTGCTGATCTCAGGACAGTGGGGTCACTGAGCTGACCCTAAGGACAGTGGGGTCACTGTGGGCAGTGGGGTCACTGTGCTGACCCTCGGGGCAGTGGGGTCACTGTGCTGACCCTAAGGACAGTGGGGTCACAGGGCAGCGGGGTCACTGTGCTGATCTCAGGGCAGTGGGGTCACTGTGCTGATCTCAGGGCAGTGGGGTCACTGAGCTGACCCTCAGGACAGTGGGGTCACTGAGCTGACCCTAAGGACAGTGGGGTCACAGGGCAGCGGGGTCACTGTGCTGATCTCGGGGCAGTGGGGTCACTGTGCTGATCTCAGGGCAGTGGGGTCATTGTGCTGACCCTCAGAACAGTGGGGTCACTGTGCTGATCTCGGGACAGTGGGGTCACTGTGCTGACCCTAAGGACAGTGGGGTCACTGTGCTGACCCTCGGGACAGTGGGGTCATTGTGCTGACCCTCAGAACAGTGGGGTCACAGGGCAGTGGGGTCACAGGGCAGTGGGGTCACTGTGCTGACCCTCAGGACAGTGGGGTCACTGTGCTGACCCTCAGGACAGTGGGGTCACTGTGCTGACCCCAAGGGCAGTGGGGTCACTGTGCTGACCCTCAGGGTGACACCGTCTCTGTGGGTCAAGGCAGGGGCCAAAGGGGTGTAAATCTGAGGGGAGGATTCCTCCTGACCCATGAAACCTCTCCTTGCGGCTCCACTGAGGAACAATCCTTTATTTGAGACATTTGCCAATGTCTCAGGATGAATTGCAGGTGGCAGAGGACAGCAAGTCTCCTGTGAGGAGAAGGTTGGGGTGGTTTTAGCTCTTTCCCCTGATCTCTGGCCCCACAGTGCTGTTTTCCCAGAAGATCAGCTGGAATGCAGCCACTGCTATAATCAGCAGCATTAGCAGAGATGAGGGGAAAGAGCTAAAAGAGGATTTTGTGGCCACAGCAGMCGATTTCCATCCCGCTCCCCRCTCCAATTCKAGTGCTGCCTCACACAGCTGCTCASAGGGTGTAAGAAATACCAAGCAGGCAATTCCAGCATCAAAAAGATGTATTGCTGGTTGAAGCATGTTGAACATAAAAGCAGAACAGCTTTTAATTAAATTTTTTTTTTCCACCAGCCATAGAGGGCCTAAACAAGGAACAGGAGTGTTTTACAGGAGTTAAAAACTCCCAGCACTTCAGTGCAGCAGGAGAAAAGCAGCTTTGAAATCCAGAGGAGGAAATGCTGGTGGGGAGCAGGCTGTGCACACACAGTGCTGTGTGGGATGGCATCTGATCCACGTGGCTTTTATTGGGATTTTCCCAAAACATCTGCGGGAACTGTCCCTTTCCCTGTGGCCACCAGCTGCAAATTTTCTATCACAGAGGGATGGAGAAAGAGCTGGCAGATCTGCCCCACACTCACTTCATTTCCATTTACCCCAATTAGTGCAAATACCCCGAGAAATGGCTCAGGCCAGAGAGATCCTTGAGCAGTTTTGTGCCATGACAGCTGTGGGTCTAAAGGACACGGGGCTGGCAGGAACATCCTGAGCCCCACAGAGCACCCCATAACTGCTGTGGGGATCTGTGGGGCTACCAGGGTGCCATGGAGGGAGTTTGGGGTGGCTCTCATGGCAAATGTCGGGTGTTTGTGGAGCTCTGTTCATGCTCCTGCCTTTGCCCGGGGCTGCTTTCCCTCTGCCCACCCCAGGCTTTCCCTGGACCAGACCCATTTCCCCCTC
>NW_026624769.1:13785-14965 GCF_030028575.1 Malurus melanocephalus | reverse complement strand
TTGCGAGTACACAGAGTTCCTTCAGAGCGTGTTAAATGTAAATATATAACGCGGCTGCTTGGAACGATCCTCCGGAGAAAACTGCATAAATGCATATCGGACAGAATGTGAGAATGAAAAAGGAGGTGTTAAATATTGCCCTGAGGGATCCCAAACCGGCTGAGAGAAACGGAGCGGAGTGAGCTCCAAACACCGCGGGGATGATCGGACACAGAGCTGGGACAGCGGGGACAGSRGGGACAGGGGATGGACACAGAGCTACAGCAGCACCCGGGGCTTTGAAATTCAGTTTTTGAGCAGGAAAAAGCTCAGGGCAGAGGAGACTCTCTGTTCCCCGGACACAATGACGATGGCTTGGCTGGCTGCTGTCACCAGTGATGAGTTCCCGATGCAAACWGCATCTCTGGAGAATGTCGGGAGTGCATTAAATGAGCTGATTCTCGATGTGGGTGTGATTCCCAGTGATCAATTCCCTGCAGGGCCAGACAGTGAGCTGTGCATTATTTGTGRCTCCTGCATGGCCCGAGCCCAAGCTCCTGCTGTAGATCAAAGCCAAGCCAAGCACTTTGCAGGGTGAGGGCTGTGCCAGCCCAGGCGTCCCCTCCTTCAACAGCAGTGGAAATGTGGAAATGTGGAGAGGAGGAGAGGAGATGGCTTTGGTGGCAGCAGTTCCAGCSCTGATGGATGAGTCTGTGCACTTCCCAGAACTCTCACCCCACTCTGCCTTTGTCCAGATGGAGYTTTCTTTCCTGTTAGAGCATCAATTACTGCTCTAAGACAGCGCTCAYCCAGCCCAAATGGTTCTACACTCAGCAGAATCTTTAAACAAATAGAAATCAGAAGGGGTTCGAGTTTCTGGGTCTGTGCAGAGAAATCCATTTCTTTTTGACAGAGCCATCCGGGCAGCTCTCCTGCCTTCCTTGAGCCGCTGGCCCGGGCAATTCTCGCACTCCAATTCATTGACATTCTGTCTCTTAGCTTTCTATCTGCTCCCAAGACAAGCTTAATAATGCCAAAACTGCCTGACACAGAGCTCATTCTCCAATCTTYCTGGTTTATATCCATTTATCTCCTCCTGGCAAAGCCAGCCAGCGGTTCTGAGAGGAAGAATCTCCCCCTTGCAGTGTCCCCTCAGGATCTCACTGCTGTGCATGAGGGTGCTCATCCCTCACCCCTCCAG
>NW_026624769.1:9991-13264 GCF_030028575.1 Malurus melanocephalus | reverse complement strand
CCCACCATGGCCATTAAAGCATTTCACAAAGTGCCACATTGCTCATTGTTTGAACACCTCAGGGATTGTGACTCCACCATCACCCTGTTCCAATATGGAACACCCTCCCAGTGAAATAAATTTTCCTGATATCTGTCCTGAACCTCCTCTGGTGCCACTTAAGGCCATTTTCCCCATTTTCCCCCTTTGTCAATCCACTCCTCTTTTTCCAGGCTGCCTCTGATGTCCAAGATTTGCCATCCTGAACCTTCTGAGCACAGATGGGGGAATCAATCTCTTGGTGTTCACACTCCCTTGCCACATTACGCAATTAATGGGAATTAATTTTAAAATGTGCCTTATCTTCGCTGTGGCTCCAGTTTCCCTGGAGGAAGGGAACTCATGTTCAATTATTGCTCACCCAGGAATTGCTCTTGCAGCTCTTCCCATGTGAATATTGTTCAGTAAGGGGCTGGGATGCAGGGACAGACCTGAATGTGGGGTGTGCTTTGTTTAGGGGTGTCATTTACACTAAAATTGTGATTATTTCATTTCCTTGAGCACAGGATGATGATGAACTCTTCCTTCATTCCCCTGCAATATCCAACACCCAGCACTGCCAATCTCTGCTGCTTTTCCATCTCCAGGCTCTCCTGATGTACGTGGGGWTTTTTATTCTCTTTAATCAGATATGCTGTTTCAGATGTTTTATTTCCTGAGCCCACATCACTGACAGAGATGTTCTGTCGGTCTCCCAACCATTAGAACTGATGATTGTGCTGTGAAATGTTTGCTTTGTTGTGCTCATAAACCACGGGGASGGTGGAAATGGAGCTGTTCTGGGGTTTGGTTCATCGACCAATCACAGTTTGCAGAGCTGGGGGTTCAGTTCTCATCTTTATGCAATGAGATTTCTTCCTTAGATATCTTTTTTTTTTCTTTTCTTTCTGTTTTTGCAGCATAATATAAAATAATAACCAAAAAGTTTTCCTAGATGGAACACAGATTTTATTTGTACTGGATCCATCAGAAATAAACTTTTCTGCCTAAATCGTATTGCTCAAAGAAATGCACCGATCTCAGGGGAAACAGGATTCACAACAAAGAGTTTATGACCACAGTGGATCTGCAGACACTCTCTGCTGTTTATTAATGTGATGTACAGTGCTGGGTAATCTGGAACCACTGATTTTTCTTAATTTGTCGTAAATGAGGGCAGGGCATGGAACAAGATGAGCTTTAAGGTCCCTTCCTCCCAAACCCTTCTGTCATTCTATTATTCTATGGTTCTGTGACATTTAAAATGTTTAGTACTAAATAACAAAAATGTATTTTAAAACATTTTTAAAAATTCCATTTAAAAAAAAATCCATTTAAAAATAGCAAAAAGTGACAGGAAATCAGCTTCCAAATGTTCTCCAAAAATGTGAAAATGCCCTGTTATTGCAGTGTTTAATTGGAGAGCTCCTCTTTCTGCCCTTGTGCCCCCAGAGCAGTGATGATGTGTGGGGTCAGGGGTTAAATGCAGAAAGCAAATCAGGATAAACACAGCAGTTCCTGAAGCTGCTGGGGCACTGTGGGATGCTGAGATTAAATTCATATTCCATTCAAACCAGCTCAGCAGTGTGCAGTTATGCTKCAAGAATAACTCCTGATATTTATGATGTGGCAGAAAGCAGAGGACACAGCCAGGAGCTCCAGGGCTTCAGGAATTGGATCCTTAAGGGAAATCTCTGCCTCTTATAAAGCAGTGGATGTTGGGTCCAAAATGCCCATTTCACATGGACAATGTGAATCCCTGGAAAATCAGCTGCTCCTCTTTTCTCTCATTTCTGAACTTGTAACGTTTTTGTGGTTGGGCTTGCATYGGATCTATTTATATTTTTCTTAATCAGTTCTCACTTTATCTCAGCATTTTCTACTCGAAGCCAGAATGAGTGTGTTCTAGTTCATCCTGTCCCAGACAGTTTGGCTGCAGCAGAGAGACACCAGCAGGACAAAAGGGGCTGCTCACAACAAAATCCAGTGCACGGAAAAAGAAGGGAAAGATTCAAACCCCCTGTACTGCTGAAACTTGTTTTTCTATTTGCTTCTCTTTGTTTCACCAAGGGAAATTTATGAGATGTCAGAGCTTGTTAATGTTGTTGATGCTGGAGAAGCAACAAGCACCCTGGGCTGAAAGGCTCCAAAAAAAAATAAAAATAACCAAGCGAGGGAGGTGGTTGCCCAAGGCCGAAGTCATTAGCTCAAATCACTGCTCTGCAGGGCTGGGGATGCCAACACAGAGCCAGGGATGCTGTGGAGGGAGGGACAGGAGCAGGCACTGCTGGGATCTGCCCCAGAGGGTTTGGGGTGGGGGAAATGGTCCAGCAAAACCCAAATGGGAAAGTGCTTCTGTTCCCAGAGTGACAGAGGGAAAGGAGAACAACAGGGACAAAAAGCACAGGCCAGGCTGAGAGTCTTGTTGGGAGTTTGGTAAATAATTCAAGTYGCTCTCAAGATGAAAAATAACGTCRTTAATTCTCCTCGTGCTYCAGYAGGACGGCAGCAGGAGCTGCTCTTTGTGGCTGATTTTCCATCCCATCCAGGAGGGTGCAAACACCACCTCCAGATCTGTGTGGGATGGGCACGGGGGTGCTGAGGGGTCTGTGACACCCCCAGCCTGGCCGGGGACAGTGACAGGGACAGGGATGTGACACCCCCAGCCTGGCCTGGGACAGTGACAGTGACAGTGACAGTGACAGTGACAGTGACAGTGACAGGGATGTGACACCCCCAGCCTGGCCAGGGACAGTGACAGGGACAGGGGTGTGACACCCCCAGCCTGGCCTGGGACAGTGAGAGGGATGTGACATCCCCAGCCTGGGACAGTGACAGTGACAGTGACAGTGACAGTGACAGTGACAGTGACAGTGACAGTGACAGTGACAGGGATGTGCCACCCCCTCCTCAAAGGACACGATGGTGACACTCCGGGCACGGGGACAGTGACAGTGACAGGGATGTGCCACCCCCTGCTCACAGGACACGATGGTGACACTCCAGGGACAGTGACAGTGACAGTGACAGTGACGGGGATGTGCCACCCCTCCTCACAGGACACGATGGTGACACTCCGGGTACGGTGACAGGGGTGTGCCACCCCCTCCTCAAAGGACACGATGGTGACACTCCGGGTACGGTGACAGGGGTGTGCCACCCCCTCCTCACAGGACACGATGGTGACACTCCAGGCACGGGGACAGTGACAGGGATGTGACACCCCCAGCCTGGGACAGGAACAGTGACAGTGAC
>NW_026624769.1:5825-9981 GCF_030028575.1 Malurus melanocephalus | reverse complement strand
CCTCCTCACAGGACACGATGGTGACACTCCAGGGACAGGGACAGTGACAGGGATGTGCCACCCCTCCTCACAGGACACGATGGTGACACTCCAGGCACGGGGACTGTGACAGGGATGTGCCACCCCTCCTCACAGGACACAATGGTGACACTCCAGGCACAGTGACAGTGACAGGGATGTGCCACCCCCTCCTCACAGGACACGATGGTGACACTCCGGGTACGGTGACAGGGATGTGCCACCCCCAGCCTGAGACAGGGACAGTAACAGTGACAGTGACAGTGACAGTGACAGTGACAGGGATGTGCCACCCCCAGCCTGGGACAGGGACAGTAACAGTGACAGTGACAGTGACAGTGACAGGGATGTGCCACCCCCTCCTCACAGGACACGATGGTGACACTCCGGGTACGGTGACAGGGATGTGCCACCCCTCCTCAAAGGACACGATGGTGACACTCCGGGCACAGGGACAGTGACAGGGATGTGCCACCCCTCCTCACAGGACACGATGGTGACACTCCGGGTACGGGGACAGTGACAGGGATGTGCCACCCCTCCTCACAGGACACGATGGTGACACTCCAGGCACAGGGACAGTGACAGTGACAGTGACAGTGACAGTGACAGGGATGTGCCACCCCTCCTCACAGGACACGATGGTGACACTCCAGGCACAGGGACAGTGACAGGGGTGTGCCACCCCCTCCTCACAGGACACGATGGTGACACTCCAGGCACAGGGACAGTGACAGTGACAGTGACAGGGATGTGCCACCCCCTCCTCAAAGGACACGATGGTGACACTCCAGGCACAGTGACAGTGACAGTGATGTGCCACCCCCTCCTCACAGGACACGATGGTGACACTCCGGGCACGGGGACTGTGACAGGGATGTGCCACCCCTCCTCACAGGACACGATGGTGACACTCAGGGCACAGTGACAGGGACAGGGGTTTGCCACCCCTCCTCACAGGACACGATGGTGACACTCCAGGCACGGGGACAGTGACAGTGACAGTGACAGGGGTGTGCCACCCCCTCCTCACAGGACACGATGGTGACACTCCAGGCACGGGGACTGTCCCCCTCCTCTGCTGAGGGGATGTTTCACTCACGGTGCCCCTGCAGCTCCCCAGCTCACACCAGGAGGGGAAGGTTTTGCTCGGAGCTGATGAGAACTATTGATCTAAGGATAATTAAAACCCTCCCATTAAARGAGTCCAGCCTGCATAATTAAAAGCCTTGCATTAACAAAGTCCAGCCTGCAGCGATGAGAATCAGCCGGGCTCTTGGAGSAAAGCTGTGGAAGCAGCACCCATGAGACACAAGATGTCCAATTACTCCTTGCCATTAAATTACCTGATTAATTTAACCACTGTTTTGTGTGTGGCTGAGCCCCGTTTCTATGGGTGTTTTCATTATTCATCAAGACCGTCCTGAATATTTTAAGCAAACATTTTTTTGTTCTGCGTGTTCTTTGGTGCTGTTGGGCTCTCCAGGCTGCCCAGGTCCCCACAGGAACCCACAGGATCAGAAATGTCACCCCTGGGCAGGAAATGCCTGCAGGATTTCATCACCTCTCTTCTCAGGGGTTCCAGGATTGGACCTGAATTGTGTGTAATTAATTGCACMGTGGGCTGTTAATGGGCACATGAASAAAGCAGACAAAKAGMGCCTTGCAAGAGAATCAATTTTCTTTTCAGTGCCTTTCAGTTGCTCTGTTGGATGTAATGCCAGCCTGTGTTAGACACAGCCCTACAGGATGATGGGCTGAAGAAGACAGATCTATTCATGTATTCAATATTACATTATGGCCACAGCCTTGAAAATGCAGCGTTTTTACGGGTTTGGGGYGAGGCTTCATTCCAACCACTTATTTTTAAATGAAACTTGAAATATTGCAGCCAGCAAACTCTTTTGCATGAAGTATACAAACTTTCCGTTCTATTTATTTRGCTGTGATTACTCAAAACATCATCTTCCTTTAGTGCATATATTTGTCTATGTTGTGAGGGGGAAAATGTGAATAAAGCTAATTGTTGTTGTGCTTCATTAAAGCATCTTTCCAGCCGTGGTTATTTATCAAAAAAGCTTCCCTGGGTACAAATTCCCGTCTCTCCGTGCTGCTGGTGAGCCATGGGAGAGGTGACTCAGTCCAGCCCTGGGTGTGACATCCCCGGGACATCCCTGGGGAGGATCTGCAGAAGGGGACAAAGGAGGGACCTGAGCAGGGGACAAAGGGACCGGGAGAAGGGGACAAAGTGACCTGGAGCGAGGGACAAAGTGACCTGGAACAGGGGACAAAGGGAGGGACCTGAACAGGGGACAAAGGGACCGGGAGGAGGGGACAAAGGGACCGGGAGCGGGGGACAAAGGGACCTTGGAGCACACCCCATCCCCTCTCGCAGGGCACCGAGCGCTGCCGTGGTGTGAAGCGCTCTCAGAACGCACACAAGGACAGCAGTTCAGCTGTGTGAACAGATGGCTCTGTCACATTCGCTGCCGGAGCCCGCAGGTCCCCAGAAGAGCCCGCAGGCCCCATCAGAGCCCGCAGGTCCCCAATAGAGCCCGCAGGTCCCCAAAAGAGCCCGCAGGTCCCCAATAGAGCCCGCAGGTCCCCAAAAGAGCCCGCAGGTCCCCATCAGAGCCCGCAGGTCCCCATCAGAGCCCGCAGGTCCCCAAAAGAGCCCGCAGGTCCCAGCAGAGCCCGCAGGTCCCCAAAAGAGCCCGCAGGTCCCCAGAAGAGCCCGCAGGTCCCCAATAGAGCCCGCAGGTCCCCAATAGAGCCCGCAGGTCCCCAAAAGAGCCCGCAGGTCCCATCAGAGCCCGCAGGTCCCCAAAAGAGCCCGCAGGTCCCAGCAGAGCCCGCAGGTCCCCAATAGAGCCCGCAGGTCCCCAAAAGAGCCCGCAGGTCCCAGCAGAGCCCGCAGGTCCCCAATAGAGCCCGCAGGTCCCCAAAAGAGCCCGCAGGTCCCAGCAGAGCCCGCAGGTCCCCAATAGAGCCCGCAGGTCCCCAAAAGAGCCCGCAGGTCCCAGCAGAGCCCGCAGGTCCCCAATAGAGCCCGCAGGTCCCCAAAAGAGCCCGCAGGTCCCAGCAGAGCCCGCAGGTCCCCAATAGAGCCCGCAGGTCCCCAAAAGAGCCCGCAGGTCCCAGCAGAGCCCGCAGGTCCCCAATAGAGCCCGCAGGTCCCCAAAAGAGCCCGCAGGTCCCCAATAGAGCCCGCAGGTCCCAGCACAGCCCGCAGGTCCCCAATAGAGCCCGCAGGTCCCCAAAAGAGCCCGCAGGTCCCAGCAGAGCCCGCAGGTCCCCAAAAGAGCCCGCAGGTCCCCAAAAGAGCCCGCAGGTCCCCAAAAGAGCCCGCAGGTCCCATCAGAGCCCGCAGGTCCCCAAAAGAGCCCGCAGGTCCCATCAGAACCTTTCTGTCCCCATTTTGTCCCGTTTCCCGGCGCTGGGGGCGCGCACTGCAGCTCCAGTGCAGTCATAAATAAGCAATAAGCAGAGATAAGTTGTGATTTATGGGGAGCTCGCAGCAGAGACGAGCAGCAGCAAGGTCACATCCACGCTAAGCGCGTCCCTGACACAGCCCCGCTCCTCTCCCCCTTCCCTTTGCTCCCGCCGGCTCTGGGAGCACCAAAACTCAATTTTTGTGGGTAATTCTGTGTTTGGGGTCCCCCGTGCACCGAGAGGAGCTGATGTGCTCCCGTCGGGGGTTTGTCCCGGTGCAGCACRGGGATGGTTTGGTCGGTGCCGATGCCGCTCCTGCTCTCCGTAGCGTGGCAACAAGTGCTAAGCAACACCGAGAGCATCGGGACCGCTCTGCTTTGCTCTGCTGAGGCAGAAATCAGCGGATTCCGAGCTGATCTCCGCACAGGCACTGCCCCTCTGCAGGGCTGACAGCCCCGTTACTCACGGAGCTGCCTGAAATGGGTGCTGGTTTGGGATATAAGTAAATATCCCCGCTCTGACAGGCGCTGTGGCAGGGAGGGAGCCCTTTAATCCGCGTTACTGTGACCCGGGCGCTTTGTCAGGATTACAACTTGTGATTTTCCTCTAATGGTTCCCACCTTCTCTTGCCAGGGAGGAGCTGCTTTGGCAGAGCGGGTGCCCCGTGTGTGATGTTTGTCCCCTGCAGGTCCTTGACTGTCCCCAC
>NW_026624769.1:2808-4452 GCF_030028575.1 Malurus melanocephalus | reverse complement strand
TCCCTATAGAGCCCTGAGCTGTCCCTATAGAGCCCTGAGCTGTCCCTATAGAGCCCTGAGCTATCCCTATAGAGCCCTGAGCTATCCCTATAGAGCCCTGAGCTGTCCCTATAGAACCCTGAGCTGCCCTTAGGGTCAGGATCTGACTGTGGAGTGAGAACCAAAGCACAGCTCCATGTGCAGGGAGGCAGCTGCTTCGCCTCCTGGCCAGAAAAGCAGGCTGTGCACTTGGAGAAGCCGTGCCTGAAGATATCTGGGCAGACAGACTGCTATCTCCTGTCTTKTTGCTCTCTGTCATCACCCGCAGCAGTAAATAAATCCAGGTGGCCACAGAGAGAGGGCTGAAAGCGATGCTTCCCCGTGACACACTGAATTTTCTGTCACTCGGTACTAAATAAGCCACGGCAGATTTAAAAGCACCACGATTGCTGAAAAAATAACCTTAATAAAGTGAGTATAAATAACTGTATAGCAGTRTTTTTGCGTATTGGGATTGTTTATGCAGGTACAATTTAATAGTGGAGGTGTGACCACATTTATAACAGAGTAATCAGTTTGTAATTCCACAAACCCAGAGTGTTTGCTCACAGGAGACAACCCTAATGTCTTTTAAAAAGTCATTAGGTTTAAGTAATAGCCAGCACCCAAGTACTCAATCAGGCAGATAGAGAACAAATCAACTTTTATTGCCAGGCCAAAACTAGAAAACCTAATTCCTTGGAAGCTAATAAAAATTTTATAATTTTTTTTTTTGAGTCAAATAAGAGCAGGGTTTATTACTTCATAGACRTCTTCATAAAAGCTGGAGCAAACCTAATCTAGATGAAAACAACAGCTGTGAGGCACAATATATTTGACCAAGATGGATGCCTCAGAGSTATGATATTCATTAGCTCACTAATTCCAAATGGTAAACAAGGTTTAATTAATTTGGATTTCAAGCTACAATGGTCTGCTGGCCASGCAGAGGTGTTCAGAACGCAGAGCTCCTGTAGGAGCAAGTGTCTGCTGGAGGAGTTTGCGTCTTCTCTTGGCACTTCTGCCGGGAAAAGTTTGGGGAACAAAAGACAGGGAGTGTTCATCTCCTGATTTTGATCTTTGCAGAGCTGCACTGGGGGTGCACAGCCGGGATTCAGCTCCAATGAGGATTTCCATGGATTAGTGACTCAGCTGTGCTTGGGTGTCAGAAAACAGAAACACAGTGCCAAATTCAGCGATTTTGTGTCTGATTTGCACATTCAGTGGTGGGGTGGATGTTAAATATGGTCCCTGCGAGGGTGGGGGGCCCTGGCACAGAGCAGAGGTGGCTGCCCCTCCCTGGCAGTGCCCAAAGCCGGGCTGGAGGGATTGGAGCAGAGTGGAACAGCAGAGGGGGTTCCTGGTTAGTGGAAGGGTTTGCTACGAGCCCTGCCAGGCTCTGCACCCCACAGGCTCTGTTCATAATAAATCTTCCAGTGATGGATTTGAGGGAGCCGCCTAATGGGAAGCATTTACTCCAGAAGTATCTAAACAAAGCAGAAAACGCGAAAAATCAGATTTGTGTGGCTGACATTGGTGACCTGAGAGAACAAAGCGCTCCCACAGACAGCAATGAGATGCAGAATGAGCAGAGAGCAGGAGGCACTGCCCCGGTGCCTGCGGCTC
>NW_026624769.1:0-1878 GCF_030028575.1 Malurus melanocephalus | reverse complement strand
GGAAGGGAAGGGAAGGGAAGGGAAGGGAAGGGAAGGGAAGGGAAGGGAAGGGAAGGGAAGGGAAGGAGCACTGCCACAAGGCACAGCTCAGCTCTCCAGGGCTCTTCACTCCCCAGGGACAGTTCCTAGAAATGAGCTTTCAGCTCACATCTGACCCTGCAGTCCTTTTTTCCAGCAGCACGAACCTCCCCTCGGACACATCCCGAATCTCTGTGCCCTCCACAGCCCACGGCACTCACCCCCTCCTGCATTGAGACACAGAACTCCCCCAGGCTCCCCAAAATAGCCCCAAACACAGCACGGGGGAGCTCTGATTGTCCCCGTGATGGATGGAAGAGCCCCCGAGCTCCAAAGCTGCTATGCCCAGGAGAGCTTTGGGCAGTTTGGAGAGCACCAGAGCACCACGGACACTCCGAGCTCCCTGTGCCATCTCTGGGCCAGGACAGAACTGCTGCTCAGTGACACGAGAAGGCTTTGGGGTGTCCCTGSAGTCCCAAACAGTGCCCAGAGAGGTTTTCCCAGTCCCACAGCCCAGTTCCATCAAACAGCCCCAGCTCTGCAGCACAGAGCTGCTCCAGGGCAAACACACAGGAGGAACCGAAATTCCTGGGTAGAACATTGAAAATATCCCAGTATTTCAGAATTACTGACGTGAGTAACTCTGCCTCATCTCATCCCCGTGTCCTACAGCCCCCCTGTCCTGGGGACATTGGCACACACTGCCCCCACAGAGGGGTCCCGCTCCACGGGGCCGTGAAATGTTCACTGTCACCTCCGGGTGACACAGGACACGCACTTGTCTKGTATTTGTGAACTGGGAATGTATTTAATGCAGGCTTGAGGCAAAGTCATGGCTCACAGCCCTTCCGTGCACTGCTGAACTTGAAACCAGCTTGCAGAACTGTTCCCAAAATAACCCCGTGAACCTCTTTTATCCAAATAAATGTACAAAATATTTCTGTTCAAAGACAGAGGTGCAAAGAATTTAAATGTCCACGCTTTCCCTGGAGGGAGAGGGTGCATTTGGGGGATATTTCCAATAGAAGGCTGTGCTGGATCCCCAGAGGGCAGTGGGATCTCTCCTCCCCAATGCCTTTTCCATGTGTTTCTGCAGCCATCACTGAATAAATCCATTTACCAGGGACACCTTCCACTGTCCCAGGCTGCTCAGAACCCCAGTCCAGCAGATGAGCCATTTATCCCAAAGCCTTGGGAAAACTGTCAGAAAATAAACTTTCATTTAGACCCCAAAGCTTCACTTTTATGATCATTGTTATTTTAGAATCCCATACCTGCTCCTGCATTCGTTTCCATCCAGGATAATGAGGGTCATATTTGCAGAAGTGATTTAGTTACAGGAACTTTTCCAAAGCAAGGAGTCTTTTTTTTTTCTTTAATCCAGAGTGTTAGCAATTCCCCACATACTTATGTTCATTTTAAGAATCAATAAAGCACAAACATGTCTAATTACCCTAAAATATTTTGCAAAATCAGAAGTCAGATTAGATTTTGGTTAAGCATCAAATAGAAATTTTAATGTCTGCCAGAATCAATATGTYACCCCCGGGTCCTAAGATTTTCACTCACATGCTTGATCATACATTATAATGAAGGTTTGTAATAACATTAAAACCTTCCTGAATGCATTTTCTGTATAATTTACTTTTTCCCCCCACTCCCAGTACCATAGAGATCCAAATATCATTACTCACAARAATAATGCACAGCTGTTTTTCTTGTCCCGTTCCCTGAATTTACTTGCTGATGAACATCAGCCTGAAATATTTTGATGATTTAATTAAGGCCTTACTAAAAATACTTCTACCGCATTGTAATTCTTCCAAAAAGGGGGAGAGCTGCATGGCTGCCCTTTCCTTC
>NW_026624768.1:0-28920 GCF_030028575.1 Malurus melanocephalus | reverse complement strand
TCTTCAAAGTGTAATATTTTTTCAGTGACATTAATTCATGAAACTGTGTTTTGTAAACCAATTATGACCAGTTTGCAAAACTTTTCTCTGAACGTGAAATATGTGAGTTCACTCACTATCAGCACTGGTCACGTTCCGGGGTGAACTTACTAAATAATGAAGTCTCAGGAATAAAAGTAGCAGCAAAGTGGCTTCATTAGAAAATCACGGTGATGACAAAGAACAAGAATTACAGTGAGGAGCAGAAGAGTTTTCTCTCTTTTCCGTGGGGGCAGAGATGCTGTGGCTTGTCAGGAGCTCCTCTACATAATTTCATGCTGAAACAATATCAGATCTCCTGCACCTCTCCAAACCTGCTTCTCCCATTTCTGATGTCCACAGTATTAATGGGAGGTTCTCATCTTTTTACAGCCTCTATAAATCATTTTTAATTACTTGTACATATGCAGAAGCAGGAATTTAGGTCTTGTGGACCTAATATTAGATTTAGTTAGTTCTTTGCAACACTGATATTGCTAATTTATACATGGGTGAGCTCTGAAACAATTTGTTCTGCAGGAAGAGAGATTTTGCAAATAGGAATAAATTCAGTTAACTATAGTAATATTTCATGATAATTTGAAAAAGAATGGGTTTGCCGTTTGCTTACATTTATATGTGCATTAATTTACAATAGCTCAAAAGACACTATGAGAGCAGTGAAAATTTAACATTTTTGTGGCAAAGATCTACACATAAAATGCAAAAACCGAATAACTCAGACATATAAAATCTCAGAAAAACACTAAGAACCAGAGTAGGCACATATCTAATGCAAGTCTGATTTAATAACACTTCCATTGCATGTTAATTATTTATTAATTTCATTGTTTTTCTTCATATTTTATCAAAATTCTCAGGTGCCCTTGCCTAGGAGCAGCAGCTCCTTCCGTGGCTGATCGAACTCCAGGCAGTGTAGAGCTGCAGTGTAGGATTGCATTTAAGCCAAAGTTGATGAGATGACATTTCAGGCAGAGGAGGAGGCCTTTGAAATTCCATGGCATACAAGTTTGTGAATTTTAAAGCTTCTCTGACACCCTAAAAGTTAAGCCAATATATTACTAAGGAGCAAGTACTGAAATGCAAATTTAGCACTGCAGTTGTCTTCATCACATCACAGTTCATTTTGAAGTATTAAAATAAAAAAAAAAAAAAATCTCTCAGAGATGTCTTACCCCCACCCATGGAGGAGTCCTCCTGTTGAGCGAGCCTTTTGAACACATTTTTGCTTCATGTGCACAGAGAAATCTCATCCCCAGAGTTCTCTGGAGTGTTCTGAGCAGTGCTGTGCCTCAGCTCAGTGTAATCAGAGGGGTTTTGTTCTGAGACCTGCTGAATCTCAGGATGTAGTGATTCAGGCCTTCCAAACTGTGCTCTGCAGCCTGGAATGAGTGAGTGCTTTTATATCATTGCCCAAATCAGGCTCTGTTCATTCAGCTGGGTTTTCTTCTCTTCTTTCCTGCACTGCTTTCTCTTTTAAAATTATAATCTGCAAAAGATGATGTGGCACCATCATTGTGGCTTGCTCTGTTATTCTGTACATTCAGCACTTAAACCAGTATATTTTGGAACACTATTAATCCCCAGAGTTAATTCTCAGAGTTTAATACTGTATAATGATTTTAACTCTTTTATGGGTAGCAGGCAGTTCCAGGCTACCTTATTTTTATGTAGGTTATTAAAACAGAAAGAATAAGATGTTGAATAGTGAGCTGTATTCAAACCCTGCCCTTGCGAGTTTTCCTCCATTATTTTTATATTTATCCTCTGCCATGTCAGGTTCACACAGAAGTGTCACAAAACCTTCTACTGCATAAAATAAAAGCAACTTTAGATATTAGTAAGCAATTGAAACCCCTGAAAAAAGATTTGGAGGGGGCAGGAGGGTGGAGGGGGGAAAACTCTGGCAATCAAACCTATTTATTCAGCTGATTAAATAGCAAACAAGATTTTTCATGAATATTGTTAGTTAATTCCTCGACATTCTCAGCATAAAACTGAAAGACATTTCCATAGCCAGGTGTGTAAAATAGCACCTGGCTCTTGCAGAGACCTGGTGGATCCATGGTAAACTGTTCATTTATTTTCTGCTGGCCCTTTTCACTGATTTAATATTTCTTCTGCTTTCCTATGCCGTAGCTACCATTTGCTGCTATTTCCTGTGAGAATTTCCTTCTCCTCCTGGAAAAGGCCTGGGAGTGATTCTTTCCATGATATTAAACAGACAAATCTTTAAGATTGGTGCCAGTGAGATTCTGCCCACGGACGTGTGACCTGGGCTCTGATCCACCGTGCTGCTGCAGGGACAATTCTGAATCCCAGTTAAACTGAGCCATCTATTCCTCTGCATCCTAACCAGCCAAGATTTGTTCTGAGATAGACAGATGGGTGTTTATGGAATGTTTCAGATCTGCACTGCTCCTTCTACTTTCAGCTTTATGAACCTCTGCTGACTTTTAATTTCTTGACAAGCAGGCTGTTGTAAACAACTCATATTTTATGTATATAGGAAATGTAATCATGAGTTTTATGATATTATTGATTGATGACCTTCAAGGAGTGTTGGAAGATTCGAGACTTTGCAGGAATGGGTGGCTGCTTCGTGATATTTGGTAACTGTGCAAGATGCTTTATGTCTCCATAAAATGAATTTTGAAAATAAATTTGGTTTGGTCCTCAATAACCCCTAAGCTGCCAGTGAATATAACAGATTCAGCTTTCAGAGATGCCCCCCTAAGAAAGGCATCAAATAGAACAATTTTTCAGGGCTCTTTGCCACCTTTTATCACTGGATTATTGTTCTCTGTGGTTTTCTTTATGTAAATACCAAAATGTGGTTGACTGTCCACAAAATTCTAAAATCTTTGTCCATATCCTTGAGGATGATAGAAGTCCAGTCCCAGAAAACAGAATTCCACAAAGGGTCAGATGCAGGCTAACTTTTGCAATGACCTGTACTATTTTAAAATCATAAAAATAGTGATGGAATTCCACTTTTTATACAGATAATTCACAGGTTGTTTATCTGAAAAATCTGATAATTGAGGCTGGTTGTATAAACGACTTCATGGCCGCTTAGAATGAGAGCTGGCTGGAAATACTTGAAAATTCCATTTATTTTATCTTGGAAAAAGCATGGTAAAAAAAAAAATTACAGACTGCTTTTATATTATGATCAGTTTTGGCACGTAGAAGTGGATGAGGGAGTAAATAGTGTATTTTTATCTTCTGTTGAATAAAACTCATGCACAGCTCCCTCCTCTCTCTCCCTTTCCTCATCCTGCTCCTTCTCCTCTGCCTTCCTCTTCCTCCCACCCCTCTCTCTCCCCCACTCTCCTACTTGGGGCYTTCCAGTACCTGAAGGGAGCCTACAAAAAACATGGAGAGGGACAACTTACCAGGGCCTGGAGTGACAGGACAAGGGGGAATGGCTTCTAACCAAAAGGAGGTTCAGATCAGATACTAGGAGGATGTTCTTCCCTGTGAGCAGCAGTGGCTGCCCCTGGATCCCTTGAAGGATCCCAAGGCCAGGCTGGACAGGGCTTGGAGCACCCTGGGGCAGTGSAAGGTGTCCCTGCCCATGGTAGAAGGTTGGAACTGAATGATATTCAAAGTACCTTCAAACCAAGCATTCCACGTTTTTATGATTCTTTTTGTAATTTCCAAAGAGGCGAATACTTGTTCACCATGAAAGTTGACACCCAAGTCCATCTAAATCCGCCAAGGTTCCTGGTTGATTTGAAAATGTTCGAAATTCCCAAGTAGGATTTCTGAGGCTGGGTCATCACTTGCATCATGAAATGCAAGAGTGATGTCGATGGAATCCTGTGACAAACCTCCCTGACATTTGAGTGGGGCTGTGGGCTGTGGGATTTTGTCTTTTGAGTTGTTTTACTTTTATTTATTTTTTAACTAATCCTGTGTAGAACTATTTAATGCTGAATGCAGTTCGTTTCATGGAGTCAGTCCATTTCTTGAACATTGGTGAGGTGCCTCCAGGCATTGGTTATGTGCCTCTCATGTAAATAAAGTGTTGTCCTGCTGCTCAAGTGGCTCTTCATAGATGGATTAATGTATTTCAGCAGAGAGGGGAGCAAGGCTGAATTCCCACCTCAGGCTAACTGAGGGGATGTATTTAGGGTGGATGCAACTACTGCAGCAGTTGGGTATCAACAGCACATTCTCCTCTCAGCTGAAGCATAACAAGCTGTCATTGTTTTCTCCCTAATTACTTTTTTACATTTTTTCAACACATAAACCTAGCAATCAATCCTTTTCAGAGATTCTAGTTTTGCAGGGCAGACCTCTTTTTAAATGATTTTACTATGGAAAAAAAAAAGGAAGTTTCAAACTGTCCTATGAATACAACTAGTTCCTCAAAAAAAAAGATTTTATTTTGTGGCAAAGTCTATTGTTCTGTCAAAGAATTTCACTCACTTCCAGAAGATTTGTGCTGCGCTGCAGGTGTTCTTTTCTCTTTTTGTTTGCCATGGTATAGATACATTCTCTTTGCAGAGGAGGTTTAGTTATCATTGAGTTACTATAATATTTTTGTTTCCCTTTAGATTTTTTTTCAGTCTTTCTCCTTTTTTCCCATTTTTTTCCATTCCTATCTTGAAAATAGGTAGGAATACAAGTGAAGCTTCAAGAGTAGATGAGGAAAAAAGCAGTGCTCACCGTCCCACTGAAAAACTGCCTTTAGCTGAGCCCCAATTCGGCAACTTTGGGATGTAAATGAAAGTAGATTAAAAACATTGGGTCCCAGTGCCCTTTTCATTCCATTAAGAGCTAACACGTGTGTAATTATGAAAGCAAATGTGCAGCAGGCAATCATGTAAATACCAATAAAGGTTTCTTAGTGGCAAAACTGATTTCATGTAAATAACTCCTTTAATTTGTTTTAATTTAAAAAAAAAAAGTCTAATTACAGAGAGCAGCTTATGTTGATCAACGTGTTCAGATGAATGTTGGTATAGGTCAGCCCTAAAAAATAAATAAATGAGGAAATAATCTACATAAAGAATTTTTTTTAATAGTGTCAGATGAGAAAAGTAGATTTAGGATATTGGCATGGAATGAGTATTTCTGGATTCATCCCAGCCAGTTAGAAACAGGGGCTTTATTCTAATATTAAAAAGAGGAAGGTTATCATTTCCCAAGAGAAGGAGATAATTTCCTCAAAATATGACAAATCAAAATTCAGTAAAAGTCAAGACCCACCATCTCTACCAAACCTCAGAAAAATAAATCCAACTCTGCATTTGCACAGCCCAGGAAAGGGTTTTATTAATGAGTTAATGAGTTTTATTTCTTAATAACCTATTCTGATGTGCTTAGTAATAAACTAAATTTATCTCTCCAAGCAGAGTTTTCCCAGTGACAGTAACTGGTGAGTGATCTCTCCCTGCCCTTATCTGGACAGATCAGCCTTTCATTACATTTCTTCTCACCTGTGCTGTTGAGGATGGGAGTCACAGAACAGTTTTTGTGGGCACCTGTCAGGGTCAGCATACCACAGTCTAGAAGGCCATAGCTGAAGCTGTGTTTTAAAAATTATTATAAGGAGAAAAAAAAAAAAAGCTTTCCATCAAGGCCACTCTTTCAGTGACAGAAGATGAAACAGTTTACTGGTTTATATCTTTCCCCCAGATATTATTACCCTCAGCCATACATCATTCTGCTACATTTTCACAAAAAGCCATTGATTTAGGCACGACTTGGGAGGCAGAAGGATGTTCAGCAGAGTGATTGCTCTGGTGGAATCGTGGGCTGCGCTCAGGAGCTGTTGGGAAAACCTACAACTTGTTAAACACATTATGGATTTACTCTCTCCTGCTGCAGAAAGCTTCTGAGTTCAGAGAGTACCTTCTGTTAGAGATGCAGCCCCTGTTCTTTGACCCAAACAGGTTCTGATGCACTGAGGGTTGTGTCTGTGGTCAGATGCACATGGACACACAACATTTTTGCTTTCCTCCACCCACATGAAAAGAAAAATGGAAGCTTTCTTGTAGTGACCCTGAATCTGAGATAGATTTCAGTGGGAGAGACTGAGAGTTACACTCCACTGCCTCGAGTGATCAATTGGTTTTCTCTTTGAAAATGAAGTTGCACAAAAGCGCAGCAGGGCTGATCTTCTGAGCTTCATAGTTGTTCTTTACTTTCAGCAGAATCCTATTTAGAGCCAGCAGTGGATTGAAAAGAGTATCTGGCTGAGATCAGCACCTTCAGCCTGGCCCCCTGGTTGATGGAGTCCAAGTTTTCCTCAGAGGTTCAATAAGGAGGGCTGAAATTGATGTCTTTACCCCTGTGGTACCTGCTGGTATGTTCAGCTGAAAAAATAAAATATGATTCCCCATCCTAGAAAGCAAAAAAGCCACAACTGCCCTGACTTTAGTACCAGCATTTTATTTATGCGGCTGTAAAACATATTTGTGTCTTTAAATGGATCATCTGGAAGGGTAAATACAAATATTTGGAAAACATTGTGAGTTTGCTGAGGAGTTGGAGGTAAAATAGTTGCTATCCTAAAATTCAGAGTTTATCAGGCTTTCATTTTGGGGACAGGTGTTGCTCAAGGAGGGAGTGGATGATAGGACAAGGTTTTATCTTACTGCAGAATTTTCTCATCAACCTTGCCCCAAATCCTCTGCAAGAAATGCTCTGTCTTTCTAAAAGTCTCAAGTTAGCAAATCAGTGTGCTGAGAGCAGAAATGTATTGTGGGCCCTAGTGAAATGAGTCTTTTGACTTCAAGGATCAGCTTTTACCTAAAATAGCATCATTGTCATTCCATAGGAGAGGGGAAATAACAGCTGAGTCTCCAGAAAAATAAACAGCCATCAGCACGTTCTGCAAACAGAGATGAGAAATGTCCATTATAATAACTGTGAACGTCCTGCGTGTGCAGAGGGCTGCAATACAAGCAAAACGGTGTAAATGCTAAACCCCTAGTCCTGATGAAAAAAATCAATCTCAGCTTTTCCCCACGGGTGTGTTGCTGTTCTGAGTGTTGTCTCTGGGTACCTCTCACCTTTCAGAGCTGGTTTGTGTGGGGAAAGGCAGATGAGCCCCACGATGGGCATTTAAAAGCACCAGGGATGGGATCTCGTTCCTCCATCTGAGCCAGCTGCAGGTAAAAAGGCAGTTCTGGTCTAATCTTTTACAAATCAAGTGTTGTAAGAGCTGATAATCACTAAAAACCTTTTGGCATTCAGTTTTTTCTTAAGAGTACCAAAAAGCAAAGTGTGAATAAAACACAGAGTTAAGTGAGTTTAAAAGGGATGCCAGCATAGAGACAAGGACACCTCTGAAAATCATCACTGTTCTGTAATCAACTGACATTTTCTTGTACCATACACACCTCTAAATACATTAAATATGTCTAAAGATGAAGTATTTTACTAGTTATGCAACATTTCATCAGCTGGCAGACACAAAATGAGGAAAAAATATCAATACATCACTGAGACAAACACACTTCTGCCCACAGGACCATTTATTAGAATATGATTAGATTTGGAAGCAGTAAGGGGCTGTGAGTCAAGAGCTAGCACCTCAAACGTTTTCCGATTTTGAATAGGCTTTAAATGAAATCAGGTTTAGCCTCCTATCTATTTTAGGTCTTTTTGCTTTGCAGCAGATCACAGGCTGGAGCTGTCTCCTCCTTGATGGATTGAAGTTGTCTTTTTGCTTTAGCTTGTCCTGTGGAACCACTAGAAAAATCAATATTTTCCCCAAATCCTGGTCTTTCTTTACGTCTTCTTGTTGGATGACTTTTATATCTGTGTCTTAGAATGCACATTTCTATATTTGATGGTGTTCATTCTTAATTTTAACTCTGGCTTGCAGTTTTCCAACTTCTGTGTGTGAATTTGTGTGTCCATGATTAGGTTCATTCTAAACATGTTCCCCAATTTAGGAATCAGAAATATTCTCCCCAATGTTTATACTTAATTAATAAAATGTTTGCAGCTTTCTCTAGAAGGAAAGGAACTTTTCCTTTCTTTTAACACTTTCATGAACAGCCCCAGAATAAAAATTCAGGCTAGATATGTTTTTAGTTTATTTAAAGGTGCTACCTGYTCTGTAAATGACATCAGTGAAAGTCTCTAGCTAGATTTTGCTGGGGTTAAATCAGCCATGCACAGATCTGATTTCAAGACAGATTTTCAGAATATCCCAGTGAACACAGTGTCTGTATTTCCAGCAACTCTATCTAAAAGCCCAAGGAGGGTAGACTGGAGCACTGTGTGAACACTTTTGAATAAAACAAAGTATATCACATACTCTATGAAAATTCTATCAACTTCTAATGCTTAAAACAGTATTATACTCAAATTTTGCAATAGTTTGTTTACCCCCATTCCAAGAGAAAGTCAGGAGCATGTTCACAAAAATGTTTTAAAGATCTGTTACAGAGAAGAGTTACTAGCTTAATCTGTATATGGCTAATTAAGATGCCTCAGAGCATGTCAGAGCATTAGCCACTATCTAGCCAGAATATAAATGTTTAAAATCATTGGTCTGCATTTGTGAGGTTTCTAAAGGTGTGCCACTGTGCTGTCACAGATTTGCTAAATGTTCCCCTTGTTTTCCTTGCAGACAGGATTGCTTCAGTATCAAGTTAGACCCTGTATTCCGATTCACTGTTTTCTTAGGTATTTGTTCCCAACAGTAACCTTTGTTTGTTTCTGATTTGTTCTTACATTTTTCGTTGTTTTAGAGTGATCCACGCTGGCTTTGCTGTCAACAGATTTCATTTGTGTATGAATTCCTCACTTTTGTAAGTTTGATTTATGGTTTGCCTTTGAACCTGCTCATTTTATCTTACACTAACTGTGAATTTGAGACAGAGCTGTCCTAATTTATCATCTTTTGCAACACAAAGTTTTCTCCTCTTTGCTTCCCCCTTTTCATTCATTGTGAAATGTCTCACTGTCCACTCTGCCAGCTGGTGCCAGCTGGTGACATCTAATGAAGAGATGTGTGGTCAAACAAAATTCTTCCTCATACAGAAAATTCCTAAATGGAAAGAAATATAAAGACACTTCAAATAAACCATGTGTTTGCTTGGCTAGAATAACACCCAAAATATCTCAGAAGGATCATGAGAATAAATTCACCCTAAAAGCTGTGACTGGCTGGTTTTTATTTTAGTATTTTTAATATTTAGAATTTACTTGGACTCTTTGAAGAGTTRTAATTTGGCCACCCCAAGGCCYTTTCCTGCCAGGCRTTTAASAGTTGGACTCAATAATCCTTGTGGGTCCCTTCCAGCTTGGAATATTCTGTGATAATCTGTGATAATTGGGAAAATCTATTGCTAAAAAATCATGAATACAGAACCACCTGTTTGACATAGCCCTGTTTATTATATGGGAATACAAATGTTGTCAAAAGGAGGTGATTAGTAATTTACTCCATTAAAAAGAAATCTGAGTCTCTAGACTGATGCAAGATACTGTTTATATCTTTGTGATGAGCTGTAGAGGCAGTTCCCTTTCTAAATGGAATTTCTTTCAAGGATGTGTTCCATCGAGTTAAACCTCTTTCTTCAGGAATCCTGAGCAAATTTATGGTATGATTTACTTTTTAATTACTTGTTTGGACAGATTTTCTTAGCTTCTTACTTGGCTAATGATAAGTTATGAAGTTAAGTCATAGCCACACATGAGGTTTGAACTGTGAAACAGAGCAGCCCAGAGATTCCTATTATCTTCAATTAATATAATTTAGCAAGGTTTTACAGAAATGCTTTGGAGCAATGGAGCTTTTATCATTAAAGGAATTCTAAAAGACCCAAAAATTCTCATTGACATGCCCTTACCTTGTCCCAGAAAAGATGTTTGCTCAGGTGTTGGCTTCAGAAGCTGTTTTACAGTTTGGAATTGTGGACCTAAATAATCATTAGATTCCTCCACTCCCTGGGGAGTGGAGGATTGCCAAGAAATAGATGAGCAATGAAAAATAAAATCAGGCATAGAAGGATATGAAGGGAAGTAGAAAGTGAGACATTTTCCAGAACAGAACACAGGGGGAAAAATATTAAAAGAACAAGAATTGGTCATTATATCTTTGAAAGCCTTAGTGGGATAAAAAAGTAAATGTAACTGAAAGATATTGAAATTGGAAGGGCTTTTTTATTAGGGTATTCTCTTGATTTTATCTTGTATAGAGTTAATTTTCTTGTTAGTATCTGGTATATGGGCAATTCCATAACCTTAGAAACATTTCTTTCCAATTGGACTCTGAACAGGGAAGAAATACAGTTTCATTCATCTAAAAATTAGATATAATTATCAATATTTTATGACTGTATTCTGCTGCAAAGCATTTTATAGAAATAGAAGTCCTTGAGAAAGCTTTGCATCATAAACAGATAAGCAATTAAGGAAAAAGAGTTTGTTACCATAACAGCCTCTTATTGACCCTTTTACTGAACACAAGAATCTCAGAAGAAGTACCTTATATTTAATGGTATTTTACAGAGTTGTAAAGTAGACAGAGGAAGTGATACAGAAAACCACTTTACACATTTACTTGGAAATACGACACGTCCCCCTTCTGAAAAGCAGTTTACTTTTTGCTACATTTAAGTCCTTCTTAGCCACTTTGAATGCCAGCACATATTGAAAACAAAATTAAAGAGGTATTTATTTACAACTTGCTGGCTCTGGTCCAGATCCTTCCTTCAGTGTGTGAAGACAATAAGCAGACTCTGTCAGGTAATTCAGCTGTGCCAGCGGAGCCTCCGGGGAACAAAAAGGCGTTTGTGTGTTTGGACAGGAATTTCCGTCAGGTACGGGAACGAAGCTGATGGGATCCGACAGTGCCCAGTGGGGACAGGGTAAATTCGTGGACAGCACTAGGATTTGGAGTTTGGTCACAGCATAAGCAAAGAGTGTCTAAAGCCATCTATCTGTCACTGTGACAGCTCCCTGGAGCTGCTTCCCTTCGCCTTTGTTAATCACATGCAAAGGATCAGGCTGAGACAAGCAGGGAGCTGATCCTTGCTGGCCACAAACTAAAGCCTTCAAGGTTTGCTCTGCAGCAGCTTCTCCAGCAAATCTGTTAATTCTCAGATTCCATTTATTGGCATGTAGTTAATCACTGCTATCTGTTGGATATGCCTTTTTTATTTTTTTTTTCCCAATTAAAGCAATCATTAACAGTCTATGTTAGATTTGAAGGGTATTAGGATATTCTTGCAGCCTGCACATTTTAGTCATCTGGACAACACTAATTGTGAATGGTTCAGGTGCAGATGGGGATTTCTTCTTTCCTGTTTTAGCTTTATCCCTTTTTAATTAGAGCCATGTATCTTATCTATGTTTTATAAATATTGCAGGGAGGCTTCCTGTGCATGCCAGTCCTGCTGCATCAGGACCTCAGTAAAGGAGGGTTTAATAGTGACAGCAACAAGGAAAAGAGATTCTGACCCTTCTTAAAGTTTTGCTTTTATCACTGATGGCGAGTGAGGAGATACGCAGGATAAGATCTAATGTGGAGAGGGGAAAGGTTGCAATAAAAGTACTATAGGAAAAATGCTAGAATTACTTTTTTACTGAAATCCTCCATCTTGTGAAGGACAATGTTGGCCTGTTTATACATAAAACTCAATTCTGCTGAGGAGTCAGGTGTCTCTGGACTGGTTTACCTCTCATGGACCATCTTTGGGTGGTGGAGGCACACATGCACATGCATGCTATAGGAATATTAGGTTAGCATATGACAGAATCTGGATTCTGACAACAGCCTGACGACAYGGATTACAAACTTTGTGCTGAATCTTTAAGATTTATTTTTCTTTGTTGAACCAATTCCCTTTTTCCTGCACTCTCATTTCTTGGTGGCAGTGCTGAAAGATACTCTGAGGTCCTGCTTCCTTTAATTGACTAAGAGGTGACAAATAGGATATCTCCAAGGRAGATACAAATTAAAGACCACATCAGTGCAGAGTCTTCAGCTCAGGACAATATTATAATAAACTTTACTCATTGTCTCTACTGAGAATACCACCAGACTTTTCAGGGGTTTTTTACCCTCTAAAGTACAAAATTGGCAAGGCAATTGGAAGGCTTAGAGTTTTTCTGGCTCTGGTTTAGCAGTTCCATGGATTCTGTTGCTSTCTCACTCCTATCCTGGCTGACAAATCTTTAGTCACAACACCAGTTCTCACTCCTTGACTATTATTTCAGAAGATGATTTAAGAAAGCATTTAATAGCCTTAATGAGGACAATAAATGATCCCAGTGGAACTGATATGCAAATATTTTTTTAGAACCCTGCTGAAACAGGTTTGCAAGTCTTATTTCTAGCCATAGTGGTAGGACCACAATTTTCCTGTTGCTAACCTCTTTCCCTCACCAAAGAGGGTTCATTTGGGAACAACTAATGCTTTCCCAATGACCTACAAGGTACGCCAGTTGGACATTTCTGTGCTTAGCAAATATRCTATTCAGTTGCTAAGAAGAGTAATGAATCCTTAAGTGTACATAAAAATGATTTATTGCATAATGTGAATTTACAGCCCATTACAGGAAATAATTACACTCCACTAATTACAAAATTTAATAGTCACTCCAGCCTAGGAAACAGCAATATGAGCAAGCAGATTTGCAGCCATGCATTCAATAGAATGAGCTACACGAGAAGCAGTTAGCTGAAAATCAGTTTACCATTTAACCCCAGCTCAATTCAGAGATCCAATTCACAACAAAGTTGTTTTGAATTCATTTTATTCCCCCCATGGTCAATTTTTTTTAAAACTGGGGGGGGGCAATGGGATCATTTAAGAGATTGACTGGAAGCACATTAAGAAACTTCATCAGTCTTCAGCTTCACCACATTTCTGATAGTGTCCCTTTTCCTGACACTATTTTTGCCGTGGTGTGGATGGGTTTTGCCATGGGTTTGTATTAATCTGCTTCCCTTTAAACAGTGCAAATACACTCCTATGTCACAAACTGTTTTGCACACTGGGCAGGCAGTGTCAGGCTTGGCTCTTTCCTTTGAGTTGTAAATTATTAGTAACTGCCAGAATCAATTTGGTAAATGTGCAGGACAAAGGGCAGCATGTCTCCTTGGAGATTTCCAGCTGGAATGTGGATGGTATTTATTTTACTCTTTGAAACCTGGTTCACCTGTCAGGACCTTGACAAGGCTGCACAGAGCAGTGTGGGCTGCAATCTCTACAAGTGAGATGTAGAATTTAGGGGACAGATTTTATAGTAGAATCTGTTAAATTAAACAGGAAAATTGCCAAGGACAATTGTAGTTTGATAGAATAGCATCTAATTGGAAGTGGGACACATTAATTGATATAAAGAATTTGATATTAGTAAATGGAATGTGATGCAAAAGGAAAAGCCACCCATTATGTGGAGTGATTTGTTTAACCTTCAGAGGGACTCTTGCAGGTTTGAAGAATAAATGCTTGGCAGATTGTTTTACCTTGGACTCAGGAAAGTAAAAGCATCTTTCATTGACCAGAAAGTTCCTATTTAACAAGATTCAGATGGGGAGAGCAGATTGTCAGCAAATTGTCAGTCAGTGGGCAAATAGTAGAGTGTGTGTGGCAAAACTGTTGTTTTTGGATGCATGTGTGTTGGAGAAGAGAGGTTGAATGATAATACTGTCCAAAGCTGATGAATTTTCTTGGAGAATGAGATAACTCTGAGAGTACAATCAGTTACACAAGGGCTTATTTAAACACAGCTGCAACTTTTGCTCCCATAACTTTACAAATTCTCATTAGAGTGAAACTGGAAAAGCAACATTTGGGCTAGTAATGGATACCAGATACTCTCCTTGCATTCCAAGGGCTGAAAATTATGCTCTTGACCTTATCAGGTCATAGGAGAAGTGTAGTCTTTTTTTAAAGTACAGAATACACAAAATATTTTTATGTATTTGAACCCAAAAGCATTGGTTCAAAACAGAAGTCCCTTGACTTATTTAATTGGGTTTGCAAACAGCTGAACTGCGATAAAGATTTCTTTTTTTTTTTTCTTTTTAAATATACAATAAATTTAAGATTTTACCAAAGGGATTACTTTTTCTTCCCCACCTCAGACTGGAAAAGTTAACCCAATCTTGTTTCAGAATGAAAATGTATGTCATTAAATGCTGTTGGGCTTCAGTGTTACAGCAGCTGGCCAAGCTGGTGGATCTAAATGATTTTTATCTCTGTTTCTCACCTGGTGCTTTCCTAACTTGCTTGCCATAAAATTATCAGTGAAGTAGGAATGCCAAAAATTACCTGCCTTTAATTCTTTCCTAATTAGTCCAATTCCATCAGGCCCTAGGATTTACAGCTCCTGTATGTAAAATGGATTTGTTTTCTTTCCTACCTGCTAATCCACATGCAGATGGAGATAGCTGCAGTTTTATTTCTGTGCAATTTTGGTGTTGGGTGGTTATTTAAAGGCGCTTCTAAAAATGGGAGAAGCAAAACTTATGCATAGAAGCCAGGAGGGAATTCAGTTTTACGATGGTATTTGCATGTCTGTTTTGGAAGTTCAAGTCTAAGGTTATCTTTTCTAGTCCATACATTTCCCAGGATTACAAACACAAAGCTGAAGTTATTCATTTTTCCCTGTGTTTACAAACCGGCTGCAGCAAATTGCAATACACTTGAATAAATATGTTCATTGCTATTCATTTAAATAAATACTTGCAAAACAAGGAGGTCACATCCTGAGTTTTTCTAAGCAGCTAGAGTACAAATGAGTCCTGGTTTGTACCATCTGGTGGTACATTCAGCAGTTCAGCAGTTCAGGACTCCTCAACATTTTGATATTCACACTGTCTGTAATGACGAGGAGTCTGAATGTTTTTCCTGTGTCCTAAAGAGGTGACTATCATTGACATCAAGGTTTTCAGCAGAAAAGGTTAAATAGGAAGATTGTTACACTATTAGGTGACCTTYCCACTGACTTTCTTTTCAAACTGAAAAACAGATTTTACTCCAACTCCAGCAAAAGCTGCTCACCTTATTGACGGATGCAGCTGGTGAATGATACAGTGAAGGACCATTCAAATGATTTAGCTGATATATGAGCACTGGACTGAAATTTATGGCTGACAGAGAAAGGACTGGCCAGGCTCTGAGACAGCCAGGATTTAGGTTCATGGTTTGTCTGTTGTTATCACTGCAGGATGCTGGTGGTGTCAGATGACAAGTTCCACTCATGTTCTGCAGCCTTGGTACTCGTATTTTGGAATATTTGGGCTTGGTCACATCCTATGCCWTTAGAACTGCAAAGATCACATGCCTGAAAAATAGTCTTACTTTATCATGTAGATGCTGTTTCTCCCCAGAAAGGGCTTCTGTTCAGAATCTATGACYTTATATTAGCTTAGATTTACCTAGATTTTTACAGATTAGCAAATCTGAAAAAGTACCTTACATAGCATGTATCCAAGGTAGGTAACCAAGGTTAAATGGAATATTGCTCTAGTAAAGGAGAATGTCTCATTTACAAAGAAAGGAATTGTAGAGGGGCTTGAAGCTGAGTTCTCCTTCTATTGCCCATCAATCTCATTTCCCTAAAATTCCTTCCGTAGACTCTCCTTATTTATTAAACAAACAGTGTATATTTCAAAACACGCTATTTGCACAACTAAGCAGATTTTCTTTTAMTTTTTGCTAAGGTCACAAACTCAGCAAAACTGAATCTTCAGCAGACCTGAGCAAGTTCATTGTTGGTGCTCATTCAACCTTAATTTAAACTTGGGTGTGAAATCATAGGCTGGTTTTGTATCTACTGCCAGGAAGGTGGCCTCGTGTGTGTGCAGGGAACCAGCTCCCCTCACCTCGACTATTGGAGCAGCTCACACATTGAAGTGGTGTCTGTAGGCAATTTGTGCACAAATGATGAGTGCAAAGCTTTTTAAAACTTGCTAATGAACACAGTGGCTAACTGTGAATAGTGATTTGCGAGGCTAAACATTAATATGCTCCTCGTCTCTTGATGAAATGCCTGATGGGGCTGTGCCAGCCAGGCAGCTGTCAATCAGTKGGGGATGTGTCAATCCCCTTTGCTTCTCAGAACAGGCTGATCTTCCTGTGTTGCTGAATTAACATTTGCTGTGGCTCTGCTGTTTTTTTCTTATAGTTCTATACATTTTCACACAAGTATTTTCTTCCTGAATTTTGTTTAGCTGCCTTTTCTCACAGGTACTTCGCTCTTGCAACATAAAATGTTTGTATCCAAGCTATCGATTGTCTCAAAAATCCATTATTACCGGGGAGATCTCAACAGCATTGCAGCTGAAGCTGACAAGCAGATGATGGATTGTTCTCACTGATACTTATATTTTAAACAGTGCCCCAAACTTTCCAAGATTAAAAGTAGGATTCAAAGCTAGAAGAATGGAAGGCTGGAAAGATTAAGCTTACCTGGAACTATGGCCAGGTAATGACTAGGTCATTCTTCACCAATGTTTATGAAGGCTTTGGGGGTCATTGCCTTCTTCTGTTCTAGAAAGGGAAAGCCTTAGATCACTTTGCTGTTGTGTAAAGTGCATTTTTTTACATATAACAACATAKGAGGAACATCTAGAAGGGTTAAAACTTGCAAGTTCTCTTCTGCTGTGTATTAAATTCTCTTACAAGCTGGGTATTTTGATGTTACAGTGGAATTTTAGCATAAATATATTCTAAAGAATAAAGAACAATTCCTTCAGCATGGGTCAGGAAACTGAAATTATTTTTATAGAAGAAGAAAAAGTGGTTCWTACCCTGAATGTAGTTTTACATGAAGCACTTCATCCAGATTCTGACTATGCATGACAGAGCCAGGAATTGGATCAAGTACTCTAGTTTCTACTGAAAAATRTCTGCATTACATCTGGCATCAGATTTTTCATTTTCTTTTTTAACAACTCATAACCTGARGGCTTTGAAAAGCTTTAATAATTTWAAATTTTTATTCTGCCATGGYGATCTGAAACCACTTCCTTGCATTGTGTTGCTGCRCTATTCCTGAGGCATTTTTCTAAACCACTGTAGCTGGACTGCAGACAGAGTAAGTTTTAATGAATGTTTATTTTARACACAATGGCAAAAGAGGAAAAAGRAWAAAAGGCAATTTTCTCTCARYCTTTGAAARGAAATCCACTAACTGGGACTTTTCCCCTTGCCATTTACTGCTAAGTTTAGCTCTGTGTAAGTCATTACAGAACAGTTGTATGTAAAAAGCAGACACTCGCTGCCACTCGCTTGCCAAAGGGGCAAACAAGGCTGCTGATGTGGAACAGGACAGTCTGTGTGCTCTGTGTGGCAGGAGCTGAACATTTGCAGGGACACATGCCATGGTCCTGAAGAGAAAAAGGCCTTGCAAACCATTCAGCACTGCCGAGGTGTGGCACGGATGGCCATCTGCACACAGAAAGCTTTTTGTGCCTGGAGAGCACCTCGCTCAGGGCAGGGCATAACCCAGCTGCACTCAGTGCCTTCAATTGCTCAAGGATTTTCAGGTTCAGTCCTTGGCTGGAGTTTCCCCAGTGTGGGCATAAAAACATCCTGATACTTTGACTAATGGAGGGATTGACAGCTCAGTGTTTAGAACTCAGCAAAATTTCTCCCTTTATCCTCCTGAACACACCTCATGAAAGATTTTTCATCTGTGCACCATTATGTGCCGGCCAAGACACTGTGACATCCCTTTTCCCCGCCCTGAGATATATTTCCCTCTTAAAAGGACACTAGGGAAGGTGGTTTTGGGGATGTGCTTTAAAAGCCACACTTCATAAATGCATTGTGCTTTGATAATCTTTCTCCCAGTGCCTTTTCCAGGTGAGTGCTGCACCAGGCTCCTGTCAGAGAGCCCCTGCTCACCACCAGGCATCCCTCAGCAGGCAGCCCAGCCGTGACACTGAGGAAATAACAGCTTGCCACCTCTTCAGAGGCAGAGTCACCTTGGAGAATCTCTGCTACCTTCATTTTTCTCCCTCAAAAATGTTGTTTACTGTACCTAAGCCTGTTATATATTTCCTTTTTTTTTGCCCCGAGTGACTAGCAAGCTGCAATTTGGTTTTGCTTACATTGCTGTCAAAAATGGAAATGGTTTTGATGCAAATTTTAACCTTAAATTGACTTGAAACAAGATGAAACTGCACCAAAGAGGATCAGCAAACACACAAAAGGAAACCTAGTCTCTTTTTTTTTTTCTTATGTGACTGCCCTATTATTATATGTGATAAAGATTATCATTTATTCACAGTAGTTATATATGAGTAGCATACAATTTATTCAGAGTAGCTATCTATTAGTAAATGCTAACTTCCATTTATTTATTAAATTATTCCTTTCCACTTGTGATTTGCATCAAACTTTATCTGAGCCTTTGACTTTTATCAGGAGGGACTAAAAATAGCATTCTAAATTTGCAATTCAAGCTTACAGTTTAACAAGGGTCTGACATTTTTTTTTTAGGCATGATATTGCTGGGGAAAAAAGAAATTAAAAAAGTAAAAAAAAAAAAAACAAAAGCAGCATCTTATTTTAAAAGTGTTATTTTTAATTAGTGAGTTATCTTTCCAGGGTCCAAATTGTCCTGGATTATGTAACTGCTAGTTCTCACTTCTCATTTAGAGCCATATCTTTTGAGAAAAACAGTTCTGCCAATTTCTCAATACCTCAGAAAATTCCCTATTTTAAATTACTTTCTGAACTCCTTTACTTTAATGAACTGACATGGGGAAAAAAAAATCTACCTTCAAAGCAAGCCTGTCTGCCAAGAGGATATGGCTGGAAAATGTGATTTTAACTCTTCAAACAATTTAACCTGCTCACATTAGAAACCTCTGCTTTACTGGTTCAAAAATCAAAGTATTTTATTTAAATTCTACAAAATGTAAGAAGATAGAGAAGCAAAGGATTTATTATTTTTTAAATTATGCTGATATATTTCTCTGATGTCAAAGATATCATTTTGTTTAAATTAAAATCAATTGAAATATTAAACAGACATTTTTATATTAAAGCTAATGTTTCCTTTGCAAAGCTTTCTTTGGAAACAGATCACACATCACAGTTTCCACATCAGTATCATACCTTTCCATGTGCAATGTCCCACAGAAACTTCATTATTTTCAGCCCAGAGGCTTCCACTTTGGGAGAATTTTGATTCTGAAGAATGACTGATTTTCCCCATGACAAGAAATTGATTTATTTAAAACAAAACAAAATGAAACAAACAGCAAAACAAACAAAAGACACCAAACAACAGCCTACTACTCTGTTTATCTGTTTAAATTTAGTCCGCATGGAGATCAAGGTACACAAATACAAAACAGGAAATAAATAAATAAATAAATAATAATAATAATAATAATAATAATAATAATAATAATAATAATAATAATAATAATGTGCTCACATTGAAGAGGTTATGGCAATAAAACAAGAAGTCATGGAATTAGTGAACTCTTCATTATTATCATCCCAATGGCTCCCCAGTGTGCACTAGGGATAAAAAACCCCACTCTGAGAAGTGGATAATGTGAACCCAATGCTACATTTTCCCCAAGGTGAATAACTATGCACATGTGAAGTACCAGAAGGCCCTAATCTGTGCTAAACTAAGGAATTTCACTTTAAATCTTCTTTTCTTTTCAGAAAAGTGTCTTGATAAAAACACACTGGCTCAACCTCAGGCTGCATTCTTTTCCCAGCTGAGTCACTGTGTGAGACAGGGTAGAAGGAAAAATCCTGGAGGACTTCCTCGAAGGAGAAAAACATGAAAAAACAAAATTTAAAGTGAAAATGACAGTCAGAGTAGCAAAGGTTACAAAAAAAGAACCAACTTTGTTTGGCACCACTGACCAAATGACTTTGCCTGTTTGCARGAACACTTTAGGACCTTTCTGAGCTCTTCTGCAAGCTTAATTTGGCAGCTTCTTTTGTAGCTAAGGTGAAGTCAAAAGAGGTCACATATGTGCTGAAGAAACCCACTTGCATACATTCTGCAGCTTTTATGCAGTGCCATCCCTTTTGGCATTTTAGCCTCATCATCCCTGAGGCCTGCAGGACACAGGACCGTGAGTAAGCTCAAAATAAATGGAGTCATTCAATACCCTCAAACTTAAACATTCAAAGATGATGACTTGTCTCATTCCCCCTGTGCCCTCTGCACAGTGGGAATAAAGATTTTATTTCTTTTTTTAAATGTGGCGATGTTTTTTCCTAGCTAAATAGCGAATCCCTCTATTTGGTTTCACAGAAATGTGTTTCAAAAATGTTCTCAGCTCACTGATTTGGAAACACTTTTTTTTTTTAAACTAAAAAATGCCAGCAGAGATCCTCACAAGCATGTGAGAATTTCAGGAGACACAGAATTGTCTTAACCATGAGACTGACACATCATTCCTGCAATGACTTCTATGTCTCCTCCACAGCACCCTGAAACACCCAAGGATTTGCCTGGTTTTTATTTTCCCTTTGAAGTTGTAAACACCAGGTTAAACGATTCTTTTGCTGAATTCTGTGTGCCTTTTCCTATTTATGGGAATAAGGAGGGGCAGCCATGCAAGATAAGCGGGATTTGGGGACACAGTCCCTTGGTTATTTACTGTTCTGCCTCAGGATGGAATTTGCAAGAAAAAATCTACTTTTACAAAGAAGTTTAAAAGCAGGAGGAAGATTTAACCAGCTAAGCTCAGAAGGGCATGATAATAATAGAACAGCTGGTGGTTATTAAAGGATTTTTAACAAGGTTAAGTAGCACAGTGAAGGTGTTCAGCACAAATTTCTATTTCTCCCTCATCTGTTAGGTTTCCCTAACCCCAGCAGCAAGCAGGCAATCGGTAAGTTATTATACCCTTGCAAAGAAATCCCACAAACCTGGATGAACCAGGACAAAAACAACCTAATTCTCTATAAAACACTTGACTTCTCCTATAATGATTATTACATGCATTTTTATCAGGCTCTTACTTGGTATACTTTGTTATTAATAATTTCAAGTATATCAGAAATGAAGCACTTTTTTTTTTTGTTTTCTTTTTTGTTTTCTTTTAAAGAATATGTGAGACATAAAGTTACCCAAAAATTACAAAGCTAATACATTCAGGGTAAGACGTGACTTCAATCTGCAATCTTCCTTTTGTTGTTATTGAAGCCTACAGTGCAGTCCCTTTTCTAGCTGGGTGTTGGCACTTGATGTCACTCCTCAGAGCTGCACTCATTCTGCTGTATAATCAGAAATAGACAAAACAATTTGTCAATCACATCTGTTCAGGTTCTCTTATAAATTCAAAATTAAAGAAAATTTCCAGTCTACTGGGAAGAACTCAACAGAGCTGATTCAGAGCAATCCACAACTTCATTTCTAAACAAATTTTATGGCTTGAAGGTTTCTTCTCCTTCCTCTCTGCAGGTCTCTCCTGGAGAAGCAAGCTATCCCTTTCTCCTCTCAGGGACTTTTCTACTGCCAGCAATTCCTATTCAAATATTTCTGATTTCCAAAGCTCATCTCTTTTTTTTTTTTTTAACTGAATGTTAGGAAAAGCATAGAACTGTGATTCTTTAATTTTTAGGTTTTGTAGCAAGGAGATTCCGGTTTACACATCCCAAAATGCATCAAATTCCATTGGAAGTACTAAGAAAAGAGGTAGCCTTGCAACTTCCTGATGGAATTTAGTGGAAGCTTTCACTAAAATGTGTCTGTAGTAACTGGGTTAATTACTTTTTGTATACAAAACAGTCCAATTTTAGCACTATTTGAAGCACAGTGACCAAAAGCAGATGCATTACATAGAAAAGCCTGGCTCTGGCTGGAAGATAAAGAGGGTGGAGTGACAGAACTTCACAGCTTCACAAATCTATGATTCTCTGACTCAGAGGTCCCTGTTGCTCAATCAGTTCCATTAATTTCAGCTGAGTTGTTATGGTGTGGCAGTTTTTTTGCAAAATGAAATAAGGAAATGTGTCTGTACTGTTCAGCACACAGCATGGAGGAGGAATCCACTAGCAATGTAAAACTGTCATTAAAAAAACTGAAGAAAGGGAAACTGCTACATTTGTAAAATTAGCAAAATTATCTGCTGAACAGCAGGTTAATACTGAAGAACATAAAACCTTGCACTTCTGCTGTCCAGTGTCACTAAATCCTGGTACTGGTCACTGGAGAGAAATTACAGTTGCAATAGTGGATATGGTAAATAGGAAACAAATTGATGACCACCCATTTCCAGAGAGGAAAATTAGGCAAGGGTATAAACAACTGTGATTTAAATGTGGAATAAACTGCTATAGAATGTTTCTAACATATATATAAATTGATGTATAGTAGTCGAGCAAGTTTATTAGTATGGCAATTGTAGCACAGTAATCCAATGTAGATGGTTATGTTCAGTCCTTGTTTTAATTTCCAGTGGAGAACTTTACTTGGGAAAAAAAGACACTGGCATTTTCCTTCAAAAATGCAATATTTATTCCTATAGATTTGGAGATTTCTTCAATATTCTAGACTACTTATTTCATTACACACATACTAGTTCTGTTCTCTACGAGTGTTGACAGAACAGCTGCATTTTGCTATTTCCACAGAAAGGACAAGCTAGAGAAATCAGTTTTATCTCTAGTTTGGCTGAGAGGTGGTTTCTTTTTCCATGGAACTCTTGGTCAGACTGTGCTGGGTCTTCTGATCAATGAATTTAATGCCTGCTGCAGGGCAATGAGTTTCCAGGAATTTTTGCTTGAAAAATACCTAGAATGCTTATATTAAAAAGATTTAAAAATCAGAGTATTGTGTTATAGTGATCACTCCCAGGCTTAGTCACATCATTTAGACCTAATGGTATTGTCTGAGCATAGCTCAGCTGAATTGCAGGTCATAAATTCTTACTGTGACAAATAATTTGTTTATTGATGCCTGTGTTTAAAAAAAACCACTGAGATAAATACTCCAGTAAGCAACATGAAAAGCAAGAAAGAAACCTTTCCTCAGATTACCAATTTTGCTGCTCTTTCTCTTAGGAAACATTTATTTAATTTATGTTTAAAAGAATGATTTAGATAAATAATCCAGTAAGAACATGATAAACAAGAAATCTTTCCTCAGATGACCACCTTTGCCATTATTTTCCTTACAAAACATTTCTTTTTATTTTTTGCCCATTTGTAAATCAGTATAATGATATAAATGTGCTTTCCATTTTTTAAAGTTGTTAAAAACATGTATTTTCACCATTTCATTCCTATGTCATTTAAACTGATGCGAGAATTCCAAATACTAAAGGATACAGATTTGTTACAAAAGTAATTTTTTTTTTTTTTTCATAACTTTATTGGACAGATCATTTTGAGGCTTCAAGGCAATATTTGAGCAGCTGTAATAAAGGTTTGGAAGCCCACAGAGTACAATATTATACATAGCACAGGCATCTTCAGGGTAAGCCAGCTGAATGTGCTTACAGCTCTGTCCAGTTGAAGAAGGTGCATATTAATTCTGCAAAAATGTGCTGTTCCACAAATAAGTGAAACAGCTTTGCAGAATGGAGGGGCACGTAGAGACATGACCTGCTTGCATATCTTTGAGGCTCATGCCAAAGAGATTTTGGGTATTGCAAACCATCAAACAACTTTTACAATGCTTGTAATGTGAGAATGGCATCCAGTTTGAGCAGCTGTTTGGAGAAAGATGGCAAATTTTGTCTCAGAGACATAAAATACCTCAGCATGAAGAAAAAACACTAAAACTGCAAGAGAAAGAGATAAATTGAGACCTATATGAACAGAAAATAGTGGCATGTCTCTCTATTTACTGCAGTGCTGTGTTTGACAACTCAGCCCCTGGAAGATGCTCTTTCTAAGATTATCATCTCCTAACCTGGATTAGAGAAGTGCCATGCCCTGCTCTGGATAAATATATTTAACTTCATCACTGTAGCAAGCACAGGCCAGATGCTTTTAATAGAAGACAAAGGAGAAATATAAAACAAGCCCCAGCTTTACACTCTTAAATCTGCTTCAATTGGGCTGCAATGAATAATCAAAGTGCCTTAGATTGCACTGCTGAAGAGTTTTAAGAATCAGAGCAGGCTTTTTGTCCCAATTCCATTTAGCTGAGGTCATGGACATGCATCCTCCCCCAGTGTGTGCTGACAAAGCAGCTTCAGCCCTTCTCTTAATGAGGAGCTTTGCCCCATTTCGTCCTTCCTGGCCACCACCACAGCAGATCCAGCAGATTTTGAGTGCTCCCTTAATGTGACCTGCATTAATTTAAATGCTTGACTGAAAATGAAAAAAGTCTTGCTAATATTGGCTAGCTTTCATTCATCAGCCTGGAGGGGAAGGGGAAGGATGGCAGRAAAGGAAATCCCCCCCTTTTTGCARACCTGTAGCTCCACAGGAGGCTGCAGTGGTCCCTGAGGGGGCACTCCTACAGCCCCATTTTAAATGGCAATTACTCTAAATGACAAATGTTAAAGTATTTTCTGCATGCAGAAGTCATCACTGGGTTCACCTGGACTCTTCCCTTCCCTGTTGGTTTTAGTAATGGTTGGAAAGTTTTTGATCATAGCAAAAATAAACCCGTATTTTGGAGCTAAAGGAGGGAGAAAATAAAGACATAAGAGGTGAAATGACCAAGGTGGCATAAAGAGATAAAGATAGGTTTAAAAACAAAATTCCCAGAATAATAGATCATTACCTTAACCATTCCTCATCACAGCATTTTAAATTTTTCCTGAATTTTCCCTTTACTTGGCAACTTCTGCTGTCATTTCCATTTCCATTGGCATCAACAACAAATGTTTAGCCCAAGGAAACATAAAGGACTTGACAAAAATTGTACCCTGTGTCAGGGACAGTCACAGTAGGAAAATACATATTTCACTTTTTAACTTGTAGCATTATTTTTGGTCACTCCAAATTTCCTTAGACTCCTGTAAATTATGATATCTTAGGAACACTTTTGAAAAACAAAGAACAGTAATTATTTTGAACTATTTATTTTTTTCTTGGAGCTGCAAAAGTCAGTGTTTACATCCACTTGCAATATTTCCAGTTTTGCTCCACTTATAACAACTTCTGTTTTATAGAGTTCTCATCATGTTTTGCACCATGACAGAATGCCAGTACAGTTTATGGAATTAATCTGGAAACCTATTTGTCTTTATTTTAATATAACAACTTTGGGTTCTTCTAGTTCCTCAATATTACTTCATTTCTGAAAGTCTTAGGAAAAATTTTTAAAGTACTGTAGATACTTAATTAAAGTACTGTAGATACATTAATATTTAATAGTGGGCACTGATTTTTATGACAGATAACATTTTCCCAAAGGTGCCTTTTCTATTTATCTTTATAACTTCTTGCAAAAGCAAACTGAAATGAAAAATAAATGGGCTGCATATGTGAGACCCAAATTTAAATCTGATTTTTTTTTTTGTCACCTTTTTCTGGTCCATGCAAAGTAGTTGAATTAATTTGCAATCATTTTGAACAACGCTTTGGTATGAACAAAATTATCTTGTCTAAACTGTGTGCTGCCATGTCCACAATGCTTTCAATGTTTACCCAATCTTGTGCATTTTTATTCTACACTGCAATTTAAATGATAGATCATCCTTCTGCCTCATCCAAACAGGGTGTGTTTATTACCCAGAACTTTGCAAGTTCCAGTTGGTTTTCAGAGACATTTCAGTGACACTACTATAAAGAAAAAAGGGAATAAAGGATGTGCACTCATTAACCAATAGTCAGCTTACAAATGAAATTTCTGCCTTTTAGAGTTATGTGAAAAAATAGAACTCAAGACTGCAGAGGAAATGAAGAACTTCATCTTATTTTGGCAAACATATTACTGCAGGCTCATATTAATGTTTTCATTATTACAGAATGTAGCAAAAGAACTACAGGGGAAGTCTACTGTGCTTACAGTTTCAGTATTTTTTTTTCTAACTTTAGAAGTTTCATAAAGCTTGAGATATAAATTATAAAAGGCTGGTAAATGATTCAAAGCAGTTAAGGTAATTATTGCTCATGTATCATAGAATAATTAGTCACACACAACATTAGTTTGAGTATTACCATGTATCATAAATGGCTAATCCCTTATACTTTAACTCCTTATAAAGTGTTCACGTTTATTTCCTTAAAAATTCTATCAGCTGATAATTAACACATCAAATATTGGCCACACTTTGAGTTTTATTTCCATGATATTTGATTTCTTAATTATCATTAAGAAAGCCTGATTGCCCACATAGTGAACAGTCACATATGCAATATATGTTTTTATTCCAGCAAGCATGACATATTTGATTATAAGAAGTCAAATACACAGACTCTGCACCAGAAATTAATACACCCCTCTGTTTTGTTTTCTCAGGAAGTTATTTTACCTTCCCAAGTACATGGGAACTTCACATATTTGCACAAAGTATAAAATAGGAAGCAAAGAGAAAAAAAAAATCTCATTGTATCCAGCAAAATTTCTTTCCTGCAGCAGAGCTGCTGGAATTCCTCTGTCACATTTACCTTTCAGGAGAACAGATTGGAGATGCTGTCACTGAACTGAACAGATGGTGTCAATAATGACTGATGCCCACTGGAGCTGTACAAACCCTGGCATCCTCATCTCCTGTCAGGCAGCTCAGATTGTTATCCACTGACACAAATGRCAAAGTGAGAAAAGGACCAAGCTGMTTTAGAGGTGGGGTGCCCAAAACTGGGTACTTATTTTCAAACTCTTCTAAATGTGCCTTGTTTTATAGAAGTGAGGGGGTGAAGTCAGAAGGGAATGCTGTCAACCCTTTTTGTTATGAGGTGAGAGGAAGGTAAATGCACTCATGGGCCACTTTCTCTGATTGTCTGCAAGTCTTTGCCACTCTGAAAGCAGTCGTGTGCAAGTTGATGTGGCAAAGCACAAATTATGCATTAGTGTCACTGCTTCATGCTTCTAATCAATGCCATGCCTCCAATAAACAGGAGGGTGCTTAAAAACCACTGATGTTATTTGACCCATCCTCTTTACAGCTCATTTGCCTCCTACTCCAAATGTCAGATTTCCATATAGAAATCAAGCAGTCTCTTCATGGAAACCTTTTAATGCAAGGAGTGAATCCATGGAAAGCTGTTCCACGTGATGGCAATGCAGGGTTTAGTTCATGAATGTCACTGAAAAAGTGCTATTTAGTAGTTATCAAAATTGAACTTATGCAATGCAGTCATTTGAAAGTAGTTTAGGAAGGGCAACTGCTGAGTGGAATTAACTTAAAAATGGATTCACTAAGGATGTTTTTAAATATATTATCTCATATCCCTCTGATATCTTAGCTGATACAACAGTTTCTGATTGCTAAATAAAACCTTCTCCCTTGCCACAAGTTTCTAGAAAAGCTACATCATATTTTGATAAAATTAATGATTGCATGAAAGCCTCTAAAAATAGTGCATGTGCACAGATTTCCATTATTAACACACTTCTCTGGAACCATCACATGCCCAGTTTTTCGACCCCACAAGCAGTCTTGCTGCTTGCTATTTCAGAAAACTCACCTGTGTCAGCAGGCATACTCAGCTCAGCACAAGATTAGGATATCCTAAGGCAGGATATAGGATAATCCCTGAGTGTGTATGTGTAAATGCATCTCCTGAACCTATGCTGCACTCAGGGATGAGGCTTAGTTCAGATTTTCCTGCAGCAGTAACAGGGTAGGATATATCTCGGCAGCACAGTTGAAAATGTATTCAGGAATTTGTTTGCTGTTACCAAATTTCCTATTCTTGAATGCATTCTATTTAATAAGTGCCCAGGCCAAGAACCTATGGACCAAACCCTTCAGTATACTTGGCTTTGTGAAAGTTGGAGAAATGGAGCTTGTTACTTAAGCCCTCATTCCCATTTTTAAAAGCCATAAATTAATCCACAATAGACCAGAAAATGGGGTATTTCAGACATTCAAACTAATTTACTTCCCCAGTGAACATCTGAAGAAGGGCTCAATTTGACACTGAGGGCTTATATTTATAAACTTAAATAACTACTGTCTTTGTTTTGAGTAGGCATGGTGATGGCACCTGCTGATTACCATAAAAAATTGATTTATATTAGAAAAAAAATTGCCTGAAACAGTGCTTATTGCAAAGTACATTTCTGTAAAAACCTGCAACACTGTTCTCCTGTCTTTTCTTTCCTTTAGCAATGGCATTATTACAGTTCAGAAATACAATCTCTTACTGTTACTAGGCTATAAACACTTCAGACTATATGATTTTTTTTTTCATTTTATTTCTTTTTGTTTGACAGAGCATAAGACAATTCACAAACTAGAAAAGCTTTCAAGCTACTTGAATGAGACACCACTCTAGAAAAAAAAGTTCATTCACTAATAACCCAAACACAAAAATGGGATTTGAGAATGATCAGTCCCTTCCCTCTGTCCTTCTGTACTTCCTGGTAGCATGAATTAGGTTTTATATAGAAATAAATCTTCTTTATTTTTTATAGTAATTGAAGAATTAAATAAGGGAAATTATGACAATGAAATTCATTACTCAAAAAAAAAAAAAGTCTTGAGGTCTCATAGATATAACTTAAAAGTAAATATTTAACAAAATACAAATTTGGGTTAGTAATCATTAGAAAATGTGAGGATATATTATGAAGATCTCATCAGTAATTCAACAGTCTTTGAGGAATAAGCAAAATTATAATTTTTAATTAAAACACAGAGAATCAATGCAATAACAATCTAAAGGACCAATGCAAAGCAAAATTATTTGAAGTTCCTAAATGGTATATAATGATAGTGTAGTATATAGTGGTATATACATGATAGTATATAATGGTATATACACAAGCTACAGGTTTGATACAGTAACCCATGATACTCTGGAGGCTGATGAGGGATTTGGGTAATAGAGCCCT
>NW_026624767.1:25828-36036 GCF_030028575.1 Malurus melanocephalus | reverse complement strand
AAAGGCTGCATAGCTGAGTGATGCTCCTTCTCTCTGGTGGCCTTGCTGAGATCTTTGCCAGGTGGTTCTGCTGGGAGCCAGGACCAACTCCCTGTTGGATCAGCTTTCAAGATTAGGTCCTGGTGCTTGTAACCTGAATTAGATCTCCACCAGTGACACATCTGTGTCCATTAGGGCCAACCATGTTCTTGGGGACATCAGGTCCAGTACTACCAGCTGGGCCAGGGAGGGGATTGTCCTGCTCTGCTCTGCAATAGAACAGCCTCCTCTTGAGTTCTGGGGATAGTTTGGGGCAATGTAAGAAAGATATTAAGCTAATAATCTGCCTTGATTAGCCTGGTGTATGAACATAATAGAAGGGTTGCCTCCGAACGAAGGAGAACTTGGGGGCCAAGGCATGAGCACACGACAACTTTAATGAGTCTGAGGAAGGAAAGGAGGTGGCTCACAGAGAGCACCAGGGGCAGGCACTAAGATGCAATGGAGGTCCTGTGGGGTGTCCACCTGCCTGCCATGCAGATGTGGAGAGAGCAAAATATCCCCACTAGACTTTCCTGGGGAGACCCAGAGAGCTGGAGGTAAGAAAGAGGAGAGGTGAAGAAGGAAACAATGACTGGTAGCTCTGTCATGTGCCCTCACATGGCTGTCCTTGGGTGTGAGGGCAAGAAAACAAGAGCAGTGTCCATTTCCTGCCAACATTGCCTCAAACCACCCACTCAGAAATGACCCAAGAGAACATCACCTGCCCGCAGGGGATGCCCAAAGCCCTCGACCTGAGACTCCAGCCTCAAAAATCCTTGAGCCTGTCACCCCAGCACTTATGGAAGGAGATCTTCATATAGGAGAGCACGTGGCAGAAACCAGCAAATGAAAATGTAGCAATGCAGGATACTAGGACACAGGCCCTACCATTAMCTKGGATAGTTCATATTTTAGGTGAGCTGGTCAGAAAGTTATTATTTCCACCAACAAGCCTCTGGGCCTGAGGCAGTGCWGGACWGCTATAAAAGGCAGCCCAAGTCTCTGCTCTCTCAACCACTTCTCTTGCCTCCTTCTCCTCAGGAATCAGGTGAGTGGGAAGCCTCTTCTTCGTCCTCCTCATCCTCATTCTGCTGCTTCAAGAGCAGCTCTTTCCTTTGTCTAGACCTCAGCTGAAAGGGGCATTTGAAGCCCAGGGCTGGGAGCTCTTTGTGCTGGGAGAGGGCAGAGGAGAGAAGGTCTTGTGCAGAGAGAGACTGGGACTTGGCTCAGGTGGCTGCAGGGCTCTGAACTGGGCACTGCAGTGTGGGCCAGGAGGTGCCTTGGCTGCAGGGTGGTTGGGGGCWGTGCTGCTTCTCAYGSGTCCYYWCTTTGTGTTTGTCCCTGTCCTCTGTGCCAGGTGCACCTGTGACCCCGAGCCATGTCCTGCTGCCCACCCTCCTGCAACCCTTGCTGCCAGCCCTGCGGCCCCTGCCCGCTGGCCAACAGCTGCAATGAGTGCTGTGTCCGCCAGTGCCAGAGCTCCACTGTGGCCATTGAGCCGCCTGCTGTGCTGGTGACCCTGCCTGGCCCCATCCTCAGCTCCTTCCCTCAGAACACCGTGGTGGGATCTTCTACCTCTGCTGCYGTTGGCARCATMCTCAGCTGTGGYGGAGTGCCCATCAGCTCTGGGGGCTTTGACCTCTCCTGCATCACCAACTGCTATGGTGGCAGCAGGTGCCGTCCCTGCTAAATCTGCTAGCGACATCCTTGGGCAAGGTTCTCCAAGACACCTGAACCTGGTTCCGGGTAGAGACTGAGCTTTGGGACATTGTATTTAGTGTCTGAGCTATTGTTCCCTTCTTCTACTCTTCCAATTCTTTATTTGCCATCCATGTCTCCCCAGGCCAGTCTAGTGGGGACATGTTGCCCTCCCTCCCTCTTTCTGATGGGCAGATTGACACTCTGCAGGAGCCCCACTGCATTTTAGTTGCTGCTTCTGGTCCTGTCCATGAGCCACCGCTTTTTCTACCTTACATTCATTAAAGCTGTGCATCCAAACATTGGCCTCTGAGTCCTCCTTCTTTCTGTGGCAGTCCTTCCAGTCTGCTCGGGGTAAAAGTTGGAGGGGCAGGGGGTGGGAATCGGTACTGGATTTTCCTTTGTGCCTTTTCCTTTTATCACTGATAAAGAACATTCCTGGTTACTCCACAGTCAATGGCAAACTGGGAAACGATGGCTCCAAAGGGTGGCAGGGATGGGGGAGGGAAACAGCATCATCTGGGAGTAACCCTGAGCCTCATCCTTTCCTTCTCCTCCCCTGCATTACCCGGTCCAGGGACCATGAGCTGTACATGTAGTCAAAGGCAGATGATTTAGGAACATCACAGAGGTCTGAGTGACTGTGGGTCCCACCCTCAAGGCGCAGAATAAACACTTGGTTCATTAATGCTCACAGTCAAAAGGAATGGCAGAAGTCAGGGGTTCTGGGAACGATCAGAAAGTGTTGATAGTAAATTACACACTTGGTGTGGAATTTACTATGTTGTAGAAGTCCCAGACCTCCTGTATGAGCAAATGTCAGTGGCTGTTGGATTAAGGGGCTTGGTGAATGGGATGAGAAAATTTAAAGGAGAAAAGATGAATTAATGAGGGAAAGAGAGATAGAAAGGGGGAAAGAGAAGGAAAAGGAAGGTAAAGTGACCACTAGAGAAAAAACAAAGTCCTGGTACCAGCATAAAACCGGTTGATGGGATGTCAGTCCTGGTTTCAGCATCCCCCCAGCTGTGACAGTCCAGTCCATTTGTGTGCAAGGGCTTTAGGACAATGCCCAGACTGAGGGGGCATGTTTTTATGGGTAGGTTTCCCTGTCCCAAAGACAGGTTTCACTTTAAATGAGTTCTTACGCAGCCTGCTTTTCAGACCTTTTTGGAAATGAGTCGGAGGCTTCGGGTGTCTTTGGTGGCCTTGATCCACCCCTACAGTCTATGACCACTTTGTGGCCTCACTCCTGTCCTTGTGCTGTGCTTTCTCCAGGGACTACAACAAGGNCATCTAAGCCTGGGCCTCTGAGTCATCCACTCTCCTGCAAATCTTCCATATTGCTTAGGGAAAAAGGTGGAGGAAGCAGAGGCTTTGACTCCTTTGAAGCTAACAGAGTCATCCATGGCTAGGCAACAGCCTAAGGCCCTGATGGAGACCATGGCTCCAAAGTTCGCCTACAGTTGTGAAGGGAAATGACAACACCTCAGACAGCCCACAACCTCACCTCTTCCTTCTCCTCTCCCTCATTACCTGCTCTGCAGTCCATGCCCTGCACACAGGTGCACAGGGGGATGAAATGCACTCCCTCAGAACAGGCAGGACCCAGCTGCTATCCAGACATGCAGGGCAGAGGTGATTCACAAGTTTGCTATCAGCCATTCTCTGGCTAAAGCTGTGCTAAATGACTTTCAGCTGAATTTCTGCCAATATCTTATGGCTTTGTTATAAATTTGTAATATTTCTCGTGTGTATGAATGTCTGTAATCTGTCCATCGCATTCTTCCTGGGTGGGGCCTTGGATCAAATCAGTGCCCATTCTGCTGGGTCAACCTTTGGTCAACCTTTGGTTAACAGCTCGTGCCCACTTTGTCACCTCATTCCTGTGTTTGCATTGTACTGTGCTGTGCTTGTCTCCAGGATATAGAACAAGAATGTTTGTCCCAAAAATGGGCTGCCTCCATCTCTACAACCCCTTCTCCAGCCACAGCCTGTTTTTTCTCTCTGTGACTTCTTACCAACAGTCTTTGGTTGGCTCCATGCCTATGTGGCGAGCAGTGTTTGAGAGACCATTTGGGCTTCTGCACCACATTAAATGGGAGAAAGAAAGACAGATCACCAGCCCTGGCAGCAGCATTGATTCAGCTGGTGGAGTAGGCAGTCAGAACAAGGACATTTGTCTCAGGAAAGTGCTGCCCTACCTCCACATGGCCCCTGCTGCAGCCATATCCTGTTCTCACAGAGCCTTCTTACCAAGAACCCTCAGGTGGCTCTACAACCCTCCAGATATGGATTTGAGACATACACATGAGTCCCTCATTGCCTTAGGTTACTTAGAAGGTGTAACCAAAAAAAATCTGTATTCTATCAGCATCTCCATAAGTTGTTAAACCAGGTAGGGCAGTGCTCTTTATCTTCAGTATGATTTAGCCCTCATAACACCATCTGGGGACAATCTCTGCAAATGGGCCACCAAGATCTCTGGGAATGGCTTCTAATAGACCATCATCCGATAGCGACATGCCCTACCCAGAGTGGAGGAACGGGACATCCCTACTGGCATATAAACTGAGGCACTGGGACACTCGGACACCACTTCCACTGGATTCCAGAGGAGAGGAGCTCTAGAACTCCTGCTAGACCACCAGAGACAGACTCAACCTGTCCTCACGATCACCACTTTGAGAACACCACATCCATCCCTCCAACAGGACTGCAATCACCATTTAAACGTTGAACCTTTAGCACTTTGAGAAGACCATAACCATCACTCAAACGGGACTGCAGCTACAAGCCTGTTCAATAGGTTATCTGGTGGAATTCTGACTTTCTCAGGTTAAGCTGTTGCTTCTTTATTATTGCCTTTATTTTATTTTTTTCTATTAAAGTGTTGTTTTGATTTAGAATCTCTCACAATGTATTTGTGTGGGGGTAATTCCTCAGCTGGTTTGCTTTCAAACTAGCAAACTCATCTTCTACAATTCTAGACCAGCACCCAGTGACAGAGATGGTGTCTCTGCCATGAACTGCAGGCAGGAAGAGCATGGGGGGAGCCCCACAAGGTGCATGGGGTGCTGTGTCTCTGAGCTGTTGTTTTGAGCGCAGCTGTGCCTTCAGGATTTCCTCAAGATGCTGTGAGGAAAAGCAGGCTGTGGCTGGAGAAGGGGCCATAGAGAGATCGGCAGCTTGGTTCTGGGACAAACATCCTTGTTGTAGTCCCTGGAGAAAGCACAGCTCAAGGACAGGAGTGAGGCCACAAAGTGGTCATAGACTGTAGGGGTGGATCAGGGCCATCAAAGACCCCCGAAGCCTCCGACACATTTCCAAAATGGTCTGAAAAAACAGACTGCATGAGAACTCATTTAAATTGACACCTGTCTTTGGGACAGAGAAACCTACCCACAGAAACATACCCCCTCAGTCTGGGCATTGTCCTCAAGACCTTGGACATCCAATGGACTGGACTGTCACAGCAGGGTGGATGCTGAAACCAGGACTGACATCCCATCAACCGGTTTTATGCTGGTACCAGGACTTTGTTTTTNGACACAGCTGGGCTCGAAAAAACAGCTCAGACACACAGCACCCCATGGACCTTGTGGGGCTCCCCCCACGCTCTTCCTGCCTGCAGTTCATGGCAGAGACACCATCTCTGTCACTGGGTGCTGGTCTAGAATTGTAGAAGATGAGTTTGCTAGTTTGAAAGCAAACCAGCGGAGGAATTACCCCCCCACACAAATACATTGTGAGAGATTCGAAATCAAAACTACAGTTTAATAGCAAAAAATAAAATAAAGGCAATAATAAAGAAGCAACAGATTAACCTGACAAAGTCAGAATTCCACCAGATACCCTGTTGAACAGGCTTGTAGCTGCAGTCCCGTTTGAGTGATGGTTAAGGTCTACTCAAAGTGGTGAAGATTTAATGTTAAAATGGTGATTGCAGTCCTGTTGGAGGGATGGATGGGGTGTTCTCAAAGTGGTGATCCTGAGGACAGGTTGAGTCTGTCTCTGGTGGTCGAGTGGGGGTTCTAGAGCTCCTCTCCTCTGGAATCCAGTGGAAGTGGTGTCCGAGTGTCCCAGTGCCTCAGTTTATATGCCGGTAGGGATGTCCCGTTCCTCCTCTCTGGGTAGTGCATGTTCCTATCGGATGATGGTCTATTAGGAGTCATTCCCAGAGATCTTGGTGGCCCATTAGCAGAGATTATCCCAAGATGGTGTTATCAGGGCTGAGTCACACTGAAGATAAAGAGCACTGCCCTACCTGGTTTAACAGCTTATGGAGATGCTGATAGAATACAGATTTTTTTGGTTACACCTTGTATGTAACCTAAAGCAATGAGGGACCCATGTGTATGTCTCAAATCCATATCTGGATGGTTGTAGAGCCACCTGAGGGTTCTTGGTAAGAAGGCTCTGTGAGAACAGGATGTGGCTGGAGCAGGGGCCATGTGGAGGTAGGGCAGCACTTTCCTGAGACAAATGTCCTTGTTCTGACTGCTTACTCCACCTGCTGAATCAATGCTGCTGCCAGGGCTGGTGATCTGTCTTTCTTTCTCCCATTTAATTTGGTGCAGAAGCCCAAATGGTCGCTCAAACACTGCTCGCCACATAGGCATGGAGCCAAACAAAGACTGTTGGTGAGAAGTCATAGAGAGAAAAAACAGGCTGTGTCTGGAGAAGGGGTCGTAGAGATGGAGGCAGCCCATTTTTGGGACAAACATTCTTGTTCTATATCCTGGAGACAAGCACAACATAGTACAATGGAAATACAAGAATGAGGTGACAAAGTGGGAACGGGCTGTTGACCAAAGGTTGACCCAGCAGCAGTGGGCACTGGTTTGATCCAAGGCCCCATCCATGGAGAACTCGATGGGCAGAATACCGATATTAATACATATGAGAAATATTACAAATTTATAATCAAGTGATAAGATATTGGCAGAAATTCAGCTGAAAGTCATTTAGCACAGCTTTAGCCAGAGAATGGCTGATAGCAAACTTGTGAATCACCTATGCCCTACATRTCTGGATAGCAGCTGGGTCCTGCCTGTGCTGAGGGAGTGCATCTCATCTCCCTGTGCTCCTGTGTGCAGGACATGGACTGCAGAGCAGGTAATGAGGGGGAGGAGAAGGAAGAGGTGAGGTTGTGGGCTGTCTGAGGTGTTGCTATTTCCCTTCACAACTGTAGGCGAACTTTGGAGCCATGGTCTCCATCAGGGCCTTAGGCTGTTGCGTAGCCATGGATGACTCTGTCAGCTTCAAGGGAGTCAAAGCCTCTGCTTCCTCCACATTTTTCCCTATGCAATATGGAAGATTTGCCACAGAATGAAGGATGACTCAGAGGCCAAGGCTTGGATGCAAAAGTGTTTTATTGAGTCAAAAGTAAAGAAGGTGGCTCAGAGATAGCACCAGGAGCAGCCACCAAGATGCAGTGAAGCTCCGGCAGGATGTCCATGTGCCTGCCCTAAAGAGGAAAGGAGGGCAACAGATCCCCTAGGCTGGCTTGGGAGACACAGAGAGCACAGGAAGAAGAAGGAAGTATAGGCGAAAGAAACATCACCGTGAAGCTGTAAATACAATGTCCAGAAGCTCTGTCTCCTGCCCAAAACCATGTTCTGCCAGAATCATGTTGTGAGGTCTTGCAGGTTCTTGTCCAAGGATGTTGCCAGCAGATTTAGCAGGGACGGCACCTGCTGCCACCATAGCAGTTGGTGATGCAGGAGAGGTCAAAGCCCCCAGAGCTGATGGGCACTCCACCACAGCTGAGGATGYTGCCAACGGCAGCAGAGGTAGAAGATCCCACCACGGTGTTCTGAGGGAAGGAGCTGAGGATGGGGCCAGGCAGGGTCACCAGCACAGCAGGCGGCTCAATGGCCACATTGGAGCTCTGGCACTGGCGGACACAGCACTCATTGCAGCTGTTGGCCAGCGGGCAGGGGCCGCAGGGCTGGCAGCAAGGGTTGCAGGAGGACATGGCTTGGGGTCAGAGGTGCACCTGGCACAGAGGACAGGGACAAAGCAAAAAGTGAGGACACATGAGAAGCAGCACTGCCCCCAACCACCCTGCAGCCAAGGCACCTCCTGGCCCGCACTGCAGTGCCCAGCTCAGAGCCCAGSAGCCACCTGAGCCAAGTCCCAGTCTCTCTCTGCACAAGACCTTCTCTCCTCTGCCCTCTCCCAGCACAAGCAGCTCCCAGTCCTGGCCTCCTAATGCCCCTTTCAGCTGAGACCTACAGCCAGGCTTACGCTTCTCGTGAAGCATGAGGATACAGAGGAGAAGGAGGAGAAGGAGGAGAAGAGGCTTCCAACTCACCTGGTTCCTGAGGAGAAGGAGTCAAGAGAAGTGGATGAGAGAGCAGAGACTTGGGCTGCCTTTTATAGGAGTCCAGCACTGCCTCAGGCCCAGAGGCTTGTTGGTGGAAATAATAACTTTCTGACCAGCTCACCTAAAATATGCACTATCCAAGTTAATGGTAGGGCCTGTGTCCTAGTATCCTGCATTGCTGCATTTTCATTTGCTGGTTTCTGCCACGTACTCTCCTATATGAAGATCTCCTTCCATAAATGCTGGGAAGAGAGGTCCAAGGATTTTTGAGGCTGGGGTCTCAGATTGATGGCCTTTGCCATCTCCTGCAGGCAAGTGATGTTCTCTTGGATCATTTCTGAGTGGGTTGTTTGTTGCAAAGTTGGCAGGAAGTGGGCACTGCTCTTGTTTTCTTGCCCTCACACCCAAGTTCAGCAACATGAGGGGACATGACAGAGCTACCAGTCATTGTTTCCTTCTTCACCTCTCCTCTTTCTTACCTCCAGCTCTCTGGGTCTCCCCAGGAAAGTCTAGTGGGGATATTTTGCTCTCCCCCCCTCTCCATGACAGGGAGGTGGACACCCCACAGGACCTCCACTGCATCTTAGTGGCTGGCCCTGGTGTTCTCTGTGAGCCACCTTCTTTCCTTCCCCAGACTCATTAAAGTTGTCATGTGCTCATGCCTTGGCCTCCAAGTTCTCCTTCGTTCTGTGGCAACTCTTCGAATATGTTCATGCACCAGGCTAACCAAAGCAGATTATTAGCCTAATATCTTTCTTACATTGTGTTGCCCCAAACTACCCCCAGAACTCAAGAGAAGGCTGTTCTAATGCAGAGCAGAGCAGGACAATCCCCTCCCTGGCCCAGCTGGCAGTACTGGACCTTATGTCCCCAAGAACATGGTTGGCCCTAATGGACGCAGATATGTCACGGGTGGAGATCTCATTCAGGTTACAAGCACCTGGACCTAATCATGGAAGCTGATCCAACAGGGAGTTGGTCCTGGCTCCCAGCAGAACCGCCTGGCAAAGATGTCAGCAAAGCCACCAGAGAGGAGGAGCATCACTCAGCTATGCAGCCTTTATGTTGGGTTGGTGCAGCTGTCCTACATATCTCAAGAGAGCACCAGATGAACCTGGGGCCAATTCCCTTTTTCTGGGATATCTCAGCTCTGCCCCACTCAGCATCAGGCTGCACTTGAGTTTTACAAGTGCATCTGGCATAGGCCTGAACAGGAGGAGCCGGTGTCTTCTCCCTGAAACCAGCAACATCACGCCAGAGGGGATCGNGGGGACATGACAGAGCTACCAGTCATTGTTTCCTTCTTCACCTCTCCTCTTTCTTACCTCCAGCTCTCTGGGTCTCCCCAGGAAAGTCTAGTGGGTATATTTTGCTCTCTCTCCCTCTGCATGGCAGGCAGGTGGACACCGTGCAGGACCTCCATTGCATCTTAGTGGCTGCCCCTGGTGTTCTCTGTGAGCCACCTGCTTTCCTTCCTCAGACTCATTAAAGTTGTCATGTGCTCATGCCTTGGCCTCCAAGTTCTCCTTCGTTCTGTGGCAACTCTTTCAATATGTTCATGCAACGGGSTAATAAAAGCAGATTATTAGCTTGTTATCTTTCTTACATTGTGTTGCCCCAACTACCCCCAGAACTCAAGAGGAGGCTGTTCTAATGCAGAGCAGAGCAGGACAATCCCCTCCCTGGCCCAGMTGGCAGTACTGGACCTGACGACCTCYCAAGAATATGGTTGGCCCTAATGGCCACAGATGTGTCACGGGTGGAGATCTAATTCASATTACAAGCAGCGGGAYGTAATCTTGAAAGMTGATCCAACAGGGAGTTGGTCCTGGCTCCCAGCAGAACTGCCTGGCAAAGATGTCTGGAAGGCCACCAGAGAGAAGGAGCATCACTCAGCTATGCAGCCTTTATGTTGGGTTGGTGCAGCTGTCTTTCACATCTCAAGAGATCACCAGATGAACACGGGGCCAATTCCCATTTTCTGGGAGGTCTCAGCATCAGGCTGCACTTGAGTTTTACAAGTGCATCTGGCACTGGCTTGCACAGGAGGAGCCTGTGTCCCCTCCCTGACACCAGCAACCTCACGGCCGAGGGGATCAATGAGAGATGACTTGTGGGGGTACCTTTTAGTGGGAAGGTTTCTCTGTCCCAAACACAGGTT
>NW_026624767.1:22666-24457 GCF_030028575.1 Malurus melanocephalus | reverse complement strand
GTTGGCAGCATCCTCAGCTGTGGTGGAGTGCCCATCAACTCTGGGGGCTTTGACCTCTCCTGCATCACCAACTGCTATGGTGGCAGCAGGTGCCGTCCCTGCTAAATCTGCTGGCAACATCCTTGGGCAAGAACCTGCAAGACCTCACAACATGGTTCTGGCAGAACATGGTTTTGGGCAGGAGACAGAGCTTCTGGACTTTGTATTTACAGCTTCAGGGTGATGTTTCTTTCGCCTATACTTCCTTCTTCTTCCTGCATTGTCTGTGTCTCCCAAGCCAGCCCAGGGGATCTGTTGCCCTCCTTTTCTCTTTGGGCAGGCAGATGGACATTCTGCAGGAGCTTCACTGCATCTTGGTGGCTGTTCCTGGTGCTATCTCTGAGGCACCTTCTTCTCTTTTGACTCAATAAAACACTTTTGGATCCATGCCTGGGCCTCTGAGTCATCCTTTATTCTCTGGCAAATCTTCCATATTGCTCAGGGAAAAAGGTGAAGGAAGCAGACGCTTTGTCTCCTTTGAACCTGAGAGAGTCTTCCATGGCTACGCAACAGCCTAAGGCCCTGTTGGAGACCATGGCTCCAAAGTTTGCCTACAGTTGTGAAGGGAAATGACAACACCTCAGACAGCCCACAACCTCACCTCTTCCTTCTCCTCCCCCTCATTACCTGCTCTGCAGTCCATGCCCTGCACACAGGAGCACAGGGGGATGAGATGCACTCCCTCAGCACATGCAGGACCCAGCTGCTATCCAGACATGCAGGGCATAGGTGATTCACAAGTTTGCTATCAGCCATACTCTGGCTAAGGCTGTGCTAAATGACTTTCAGCTGAATTTCCGCCAATATCTTATGGCTTTGTTATAAATTTGTAATATTTCTCGTGTGTATGAATGTCTGTAATCTGTCCATTGGGTTCTCCCTGGATGGGGCATTGGATCAAACCAGTGCCCACTGCTGCTGGGTCAACCTTTGGTCAACCTTTGGTCAACAGCCAATGCCCAATTTGTCACCTCATTCCTGTGTTTGCATTGTACTGTGTTGTGCTTGTCTCCAGGATATAGAATAAGAATGTCTGTCCCAAAAATTGGCTGCCTCCATCTGTGCCTCCTTCTCCAGCCACAGCCTGTTTTTTCTCTCTATGACTTCTTACCAACAGTCTTTGGTTGGCTCCATCGCTATGTGGCTATCAGTGTTTGAGAGACCATTTGGGCTTCTGCACCACATTAAATGGGAGAAAGAAAGACAGATCACCAGTCCTGGCAGCAGCTTTGATTCAGCTGGTGGTGTAGGCAGTCAGAACAAGGACATTTGTCTCAGGAAAGTGCTGCCCTACCTCCACATGGTCCCTGCTCCAGCCACATCCTGTTCTCATGGTACCTTCTTACCAAGAACCCTCAAGTGGCTCTACAACCATCCAGATATGGATTTGAGACATACACGTGAGTCCCTCATTGCCTCAGGTAACATTGAAGGTGTAACCAAAAAAATCTGTATTCTATTGCCATCTCCATAAGCTGTTAAACCAGGTAGGGCAGTGCTCTTTATCTTCAGTATGACTCAGCCCTGATAACACCATCTGGGGACAATCTCTGCTAATGGGCCACCAAGATCTCTGGGAATGACTCCTAATATTCCATCATTCCATTGTGACATGCCCTACCCAGGAAAGTGGAATGGGACACCCCTACCGGCATATAAACTGAGGCTCTGGAATGCTTGGACACCACTTTTACTGGATTCCAGAGGAGAGGAACTCTAGAATCCCCGCTCGACCACCAGAGACAGACTCAA
>NW_026624767.1:16533-18341 GCF_030028575.1 Malurus melanocephalus | reverse complement strand
ACGTGAGGGGACATGACAGAGCTACCAGTCATTGTTTCCTTCTTCACCTCTCCTCTTTCTTACCTCCAGCTCTCTGGGTCTCCCCAGGAAAGTCTGGTGGCTCTCTCTCCCTCTCCATGGCAGGAAGGTGGACACCCTGCGGGACCTCCACTGCATCTTAGTGGCTGGCCCTGGTGTTCTCTGTGAGCCACCTGCTTTCCTTCCTCAGACTCATTAATGTTGTTGTGCACTCATGCCTTGGCCTCCAAGTTCTCCTTCGTTCTGTGGCAGCTCTTGCAATATGCTCATGCAACGGGCTAATCAAAGCAGATTATTAGCTTAATATCTTTCTTACATTGTGTTGCCCCAAGCTACACCCAGAACTCAAGATGTGGCTGTTTTAATGCAGAGCAGAGCAGGACAAATCCCTCCCTGGCCCAGCTGGCAGTACTGGACCTGATGTCCCCAAGAACATGGTTGACCCTAATGGCCACAGATATGTCACGGGTGGAGATCTCATTCAGGTTACAAGCACCTGGACCTAATCTTGAAAGCTGATCCAACAGGGAGTTGGTCCTGGCTCCCAGAAGAACTACCTGGCAAAGATGTCAGCAAGGCCACCAGAGAGAAGGAGCATCACTCAGCTATGCAGCCTTTATGTTGGGTTGGTGCAGCTGTCCTGCATATCTCAAGAGAGCACCAGATGAACATGGGGCCAATTCACTTTTTCTGGGATATCTCAGCTCTGCCCCACTCAGCATCAGGCTGCACTTGAGTTTTACAAGTGCATCTGGCACTGTCCTGCACAGGAGGAGCCTGTGTCCCCTCCCTGACAGACATCATGCCAGAAGGGATCAATGAGGGATGACTTGTGGGGCTACCTTTTAGTGGGTAGGTTTCTCTGTCCCAAACACAGGTTTCTCTCTTTCTATGTTAATGAGTTCTCATGCACAGTCTGTGCTTTCAGACCTTTCTGCAGTAATTGGCAGACATTCTTCACCTTTCTCCCTTTACACAGAGCTAAAAATGGACGGTGCAGGAAGAAGAGGTTGCATTTGAGTATTTTGGACACTGCTCTGCCAGGTTGAAGGCTGTTCTACTGTAGATTGACTCCTTCTGGCAACAGAAGCTGGCAACACTGTGGGGCTCAAGGACACACCAGGGGAGACCATGCCCTGCACATGCTCCAAGGATGAAGGCCCTACAGACCCACGCTGACACATGTGCACTCTGCATGGAACCTTCACATCGGCAGGACATGACTCAAGTGGACCATGGAGGGACAGAATATCTATAAGGAGTGCCCAGGGGTGGGGTGAGGTCAATCAGATCACACACTTTTTCAGAGAGTATTCTTAGCACAGCATGAGGGTCAAAACCTCCCAGCAGAAGCACACCTGAGTACAACACTGAGTGTTAATCGGGGAGTTATGAAGGTAACAGAGGAAAAGAATGTGCCATGTCATGTGCAGAGCTTGGGCATGTGGGAGAGAAGCACGAGATCAGGGTCGATTCCTGGCCACAAAGAGGTCCACAGGAATGACACAGGTACAAATGAGCTGGTGTGCCAACAACCCTCGATCGAAGCCTTCTTTGTCCACTGCTGTCCTGCTCTGAAATGCTTGATGCTCTCYTCCTGGCACKTKGRGAAATGACCATTCCTGTAGGAAAGCACGTGGCAGAAGCAAGGAAATGAAAAGGCAGCAGTTCAGGAAAACAGGACACAGGCCCTACCATTAGCCGGGATGGTTCACATTTGACATGAGCTGGTCAGAAAATTATTACTTGCACCAACGAGCCTCTGGGCCCAAGGCAGTGCAGGACTGCTA
>NW_026624767.1:14627-15963 GCF_030028575.1 Malurus melanocephalus | reverse complement strand
TGTGGCCATTGAGCCGCCTGCTGTGCTGGTGACCCTGCCTGGCCCCATCCTCAGCTCCTTCCCTCAGAACACCGTGGTGGGATCTTCTACCTCTGCTGCCGTTGGCAACATCCTCAGCTGTGGTGGAGTKCCCATCARCTCYGGTGGCTTTGACCTCTCCTGCATCACCAACTGCTATGGTGGCAGCAGGTGCCGTCCCTGCTAAATCTGCTGGCAACATCCTTGGGCAAGAACCTGCAATACCTCAAAACATGGTTCTTGCAGAACATGGTTTTGGGCCGGAGATAGAGCTTCTGGACATTGTATTTACAGCTTCAGGGTGATGTTTCTTTCGCCTATACTTCCTTCTTGTTCCTGTGCTGTCTCTGTCTCCCGAGCCAGCCCAGGGGATCTGTTGCCCTCCTTTCCTCTTTGGGCAGGCAGATGGACATTTTTCAGGTGCTCCACTGCATCTTGGTGGCTGCTCCTGGTGCTATCTGTGAGCCACCTTCTTTTCTTTTGACTCAATAAAACACTTTTGCATCCAAGCCTTGGCCTCTGAGTCATCCTTCATTCTCTGGCAAATCTTCCATATTGCTCAGGGAAAAAGGTGGAGGAAGCAGAGGCTTTGACTCCCTTGAAGCTGACAGAGTCATCCACGGCTACGCAACAGCCTAAGGCCCTGATGGAGACCATGGCTCCAAAGTTTGCCTACAGTTGTGAAGGGAAATGACAACACCTCAGACAGCCCACAACCTCACCTCTTCCTTCTCCTCTCCCTCATTACCTGCTCTGCAGTCCATGCCCTGCACACAGGAGCACAGGGAGATGAGATGCACTCCCTCAGCACAGGCAGGACCCAGCTGCTATCCAGACATGCAGGGCAGCGGTGATTCACAAGTTTGCTATCAGCCATACTCTGGCTAAAGCTGTGCTAAATGACTTTCAGCTGAATTTCTGCCAATGTCTTATGGCTTTGTTATAAATTTATAATATTTCTCATGTGTATGAATGTCTGTAATCTGTCCATCGAGTTCTCCCTGGATGGGGCTTTGGATCAAACCAGTGCCCACTGCTGCTGAGTCAACCCTTGGTCACCCGCCCATGCCCACTTTGTCACCTCATTGCTGTGTTTGCATTGTACTGAGTTGTGCTTGTCCCCAGGATATAGAACAGGAATGTTTGTCCCAAAAATGGGCTGCCTCCATCTCTACGACACCTTCTTCAGCCACAGCCTGGTCTCACAGCGCCTTCTTACCAAGAACCCTCAGGTGGCTCTACAACCATCCAGATATGGATTTGAGACATACACATGGGTCCCTCATTGCCTTAGGTTACATACAAGGTGTAACCAAAA
>NW_026624767.1:6677-13679 GCF_030028575.1 Malurus melanocephalus | reverse complement strand
TAAATTGAAATCTGTTTTTGGGACAGAGAAACCTATCCATAAAAACGTACCCCCTCAGTCTGGGCATTGTCCTCAAGACCTTGGACATCCAATGGACTGGACTGTCATAGCTGGGTGGTTGCTGTAAACCAGGACTGACATCCCATCAACTGGTTTTATGCTGGTACCAGGACTTGGTTTTTTCTCTGTTTGTCACTTTACCTTCCTTTTCTTTCTCTTTCTTGCTTTCTTTCTCTCTTTCCCTCATTAATTCATCTTTTCTCCTTTAACTTCTCTCATCCCATTCACCAAGCCCCTTAATCCAACACCCACTGACATGTGCTCATACAGGAGGTCTGGGACTTGTACAACATAGCAAATTCCACACCAAGTTTGTAATTTACTAATAACGATTTCTGATCGTTCACAGACCCTTTGACTTCTGCCATTTCTTTTGTCTGTGAGCATTTATGAACCAAGTGTGTTTTCTGCACCTTGAGGGTGGGACCCACAGTTCCTCAGACCTCTGTGAGGTTCCTAAATCATCTGCCTTTGGCTACATCTACAGCTCTGTTGTGTGTTAAAATTGTTCTCATTTAGTTCCCGTTCTTTGGGAATTTTTTCTTTCCCATTTGTTGCTGGGATACACTAGTTGCCGGGTCATCCTTTTGATGGCTGGGTGATTAACAAAGACAGTGATACCTATGCCCCACCTTAACGGTCTTGTCAAGTGCCTGGAGAGTGTTTTTGTGTGCTGAGGGCGGATTTGGAGTTGTTTTCGCTGCTTCGCTTAGAGAAGGAGTCTGCTCACTGGCTGCTCTGGAGAAAGCTGGCCTGCCCTTTTTCTGCAGAGACCAACACCCCTGCTCATTGGGTTCCTGCTTGCTGCACCGTGGTTTTCTTTCCTGTGCCTTGCCAGGGATTCCAGCTTCAGGGCAGAGCTCTGCTCCACCCCGTTTCACAGCCGCGGGATTTCTGCTCGTCTCTTTGCCGTCCTGGGTTTCTTGCTGTCCAGAGGAGCACCGAGATCGGCATTTCTGCTGTGAGTTTTGCAGAGAAACTTTTCTCCATCCACATCTGCCATTTTGTGTCAATCCTTGGCACCTCGGGAGATCTGAGCCAGACGGGACCCGCGCCACTGCGTCCCCTGCAGCCGCCAGAGAATTGCAGCACCCGCCCTGCTCGGCAGGGAGCCAACAGCATCCGTGCCAACTGGGACTGTAACTGCACCAAAGGGGAGGCTATGTCTCTGTAAGGCTGTCCCTGGGTTTGGGACTGGGCTGGATCTTGCAATTGTTATTGTTACTTGTTTCACCTTGCTCTACGTACTAGTAAAAACTGTTATTCCCTTTAACCCATATTCTTGCCTGAAAGCCCGTGATTTTTTTCAAAGCTATAATACTTCGGAGGGAAGGGGGGTCACATCCACCACTGCAAGGGGGGTCCATGACTTCATTGGCAAACACCTGTCTTTCAAACCAAGACAAGCTCATGGACCCTGGACCGGGTAATGCAGGGGAGGACAAGGAATGATTGAGGCTGGGGGTTGCTCCCAGAGGATGCTGTTTCCCTCCCCCATCACTGCCACCCTTTCGAGCCATGGTTTCCCTGTTTGCCATTGACTGTGGAGTAACCAGGAATGTTCTTTATCAGCGATAAAAGGAAAAATTACAATGGAAAATCCACTACAGATTCCCAGCCTCGGCCCCTCCAGCATTTACCCCGAGGAGACTGGAAGAGTTGCCACAGAAAGAAGGGAGACTCAGAGGCCAAGGCTTGGATGCACAACTTTAATGAATGGAAGGTAGAATAAGAGGTGGCTCATGGACATGACCAGAAGCAGACACTAAAATGCAGTGGGGCTCCTGCAGAGTGTCCATGTGTCCATCCGAAAGAGGGAGGGAGGTCAACATGATCCCACTAGACTGGCCTGGGGAGACATGGAGAGCAAATAAAGAAAGGGAAGAGTAGAAGAAGGGAACAATAGCTCAGACACTAAATACAATGTCCCAAAGCTCACTCTCTACCCGGAACCAGGTTCGGGGATCTTAGAGAACCTTGCCCAAGGATGTTGCAGTGGATTTAGCAGGGACGGCACCTGCTGCCACCATAGCAGTTGGTGATGCAGGAGAGGTCAAAGCCCCCAGAGCTGATGGGCACTCCACCACAGCTGAGGATGCTGCCAACGGCAGCAGAGGTAGAAGATCCCACCACGGTGTTCTGAGGGAAGGAGCTGAGGATGGGGCCAGGCAGGGTCACCAGCACAGCAGGCGGCTCAATGGCCACATTGGAGCTCTGGCACTGGCGGACACAGCACTCATTGCAGCTGTTGGCCAGCGGGCAGGGGCCGCAGGGCTGGCAGGAGGGTGGGCAGCAGGACATGGCTCGGGGTCACAGGTGCACCTGGCACAGAGGACAGGGACAAGCACAAAGTGAGGACACATGAGAAGCAGCACTGCCCCCAACCACCCTGCAGCCAAGGCACCTCCTGGCCCACACTGCAGTGCCCAGCTCAGAGCCCAGCAGCCGCCTGAGCCAAGTCCCAGGCTCTCTCTTCACTAGACCTTCTCTCCTCTGCCCTCTCCCAGCACAAGCAGCTCCCAACACTGGGCTCCTAATGCCCCTTTCAGCTGAGATCTACAGCCAGGCTTACGCTTCTCTTGAAGCACGAGGATAAGGAGGAGAAGAAGGAATAGAAGAGGCTTCCTACTCACCTGATTCCTGACGAGAAGGAGGCAAGAGAAGTGGTTGAGAGAGCAGAGACTTGGGCTGCCTTTTATAGGACTCCAGCACTGCCTCAGGCCCAGAGGCTTGTTGGTGGAAATAATAACTTTCTGACCAGCTCACCTAAAATATGAACTATCCAAGTTAATGGTAGGGCCTGTGTCCTAGTATCCTGCATTGCTACATTTTCATTTGCTGGTTTCTGCCATGTGCTCTCCTATATGAAGATCTCCTTCCATAAATGCTGGGATGAGAGGTCCAAGGATTTTTGAGGCTGGAGTCTCAGATCGATGGCCGTTGCCGTTCCCGCCAGGCAGGTGATGTTCTCTTGGATCATTTCTGAGTGCATTGTTTGAGGCAAAGTTGGCAGGAAGTGGGCACTGCTCTTGTTTTCTTGCCCTCCCACCCAAGTTCAGCCACGTGAGGGGACATGACAGAGCTACCAATCATTGTTTCCTTCTTCACCTCTCCTCTTTCTTACCTCCAGCTCTCTGGGTCTCCCCAGGAAAGTCTAGTGGCTCTCTCTCCCKCTCCATGGCAGGAAGGTGGACACCCYRCAGGACCTCCACTGCATCTTAGTGGCTGGCCCTGGTRTTCTCTGTGAGCCACCTSCTTTCCTTYCTCAGACTCATTAAYGTTGTTGTRCACTCAWGCCTYGGCCTCCAARTTCTCCTTCGTTCTGTGGCAACTCTTTCAATATGTTCATGCACCAGTCTAACCAAAGCAGATTATTAGCTTRWTATCTTTCTTACATTGTGTTGCCCCAAACTACCCCCAGAACTCAAGAGRAGGCTGTTCTAATGCAKAGCAGAGCAGRACAATCCCCTCCCTGGCCCAGCTGGCAGTACTGGACCTKATGTCCCCAAGAACATGGTTGGCCCTAATGGCCACAGATATGTCACGGGTGGACATCTCACTCAGGTTACAAGCACCTGGACCTAATCATGGAAGCTGATCCAACASGGAGTTGSTCCTGGCTCCCAGCAGAACYRCCTGGCAAAGATGTCAGCAAAGCCACCAGAGAGAWGGAGCATCACTCAGCTATGCAGCCTTTATGTTKGGTTGGTSCASCTGTCCTACATRTCTCAAGAGAGSACCAGATGAACAMGKGGCCAWTTCCCWTTTWCTGGGAKRTCTCAGCTCTGYCCCACTCAGCATCAGGCTGCACTTGAGTTTTRCAAGTGCATCTGGCAMYGGCCTGCACAGGAGGAGCCTGTGTCYSCTCCCTGACACCAGCAACATCACGCCAGARGGGATCRATGAGRRATGACTTGTGGGGGTACCTTTTAGTGGGAAGGTTTCTCTGTCCCAAACACAGGTTCCACACTTTCTATGTTAATGAGTTCTCATGCACAGTCTGTGCTTTCAGACCTTTCTGCAGTAATTGGCAGACATTTTTCAGCTTTCTCYMTTTACAYAGAGCTAAAAATGGATGGTGCAGGAGGAAGAGGTTGCATTTGAGTGCTTTGGACACTGCTCTGCCAGGTTAAGGCTGTTCTGCTGTAGATTGGCTCCTTCTGGCAACAGGAGCTGGCAACACTTTGGGGCTCAAGGACAAACCGGGGGAGACCATGCCCTGCACATGCTCCAAGGATGAAGGTCCTACAAGCCCAGGCTGACACACGTGCACTCTGCATTGGAACCTTCACATCGGCAGGACAGGACTCAAGTGGACCATGGAGGGACAGAAGACCTACAAGGAGTGCCCAGGGGTGGGATGAGGTCAATGAGATCACACAGTTTTTCAGAGAGTACTCTTAGCACAGCATGAGGGTCAAACCCTCCCAGCAGAAGCCCAVCTGAGTACAACACTGAGTGTKAATCRRGGAGTTATGAAGGTAACAGAGGAAAAGAATGTGCCATGTCACGTGCAGASCTTRGGCATGTGGGAGAGAAGCACGAGAGCAGGGTYKATTTCTGGCCACAAAGARGTCCACAGGAATGACACAGGTACAAATGAGCTGGTATGCCAACAACCCTCRATCGAAGCCTGCTTTGTCCACTGCTGTCCTGCTCTGAAATGCTTGATGCTCTCCTCCTGGCACTTTGAGAAATGACCATTCCTGTAGGAAAGCACGTGGCAGAAGCAAGGAAATGAAAAGGCAGCAGTTCAGGAAACCAGGACACAGGCCCTACCATTAGCTGGGATGGTTCACATTTGACATGAGGTTTTCAGAAAATTATTACTTGCACCAACGTGCCTCGTGGGCTGGAGCAGTGCAGGACTGCTATAAAAGGCAGCCCAAGTCTCTGCTCTCTCATCAACTTCTCTTGCCTCCTTCTCCTTAGGAATCAGGTGAGTAGGAAGCCTCTTCTCCTGCTCTAAGAGCAGCTCTTTCCTGGCTGTAGATCTCAGCTGAAGGGGGCATTTGAAGCCCCGGACTGAGAGCTACTTTTGCTAGGAGAGGGCACGGGAGAGAAGGTCTTGTGCAGAGAGAGGCTGGGACTTGGCTCAGGTGGTTGCTGAGCTCTGAGCTGGGCACTGCAGTGTGGGCCAGGAGGTGCCTTGGCTGCAGRGTGGTTGGGGGCAGTGCTGCTTCTCATGTGTCCTCACTTTGTGCTTGTCCCTGTCCTCTGTGCCAGGTGCACCTGTGACGCTGAGCCATGTCCTGCTGCCGCCCCTCCTGCAACCCTTGCTGCCAGCCCTGCGGCCCCTGCCCGCTGGCCAACAGCTGCAATGAGTGCTGTGTCCGCNAAAGTTGTCATGCACTCATTGCTTGGCCTCCAAGTTCTCCTTCGTTCAGTGGCAACTCTTTCAATATGTTCATGCAACGGGCTAATCAAAGCAGATTATTAGCTTGTTATCTTTCTTACATTGTGTTGCCCCAACTACCCCCAGAACTCAAGAGAAGGCTGTTCTAATGCAGAGCAGAGCAGGACAATCCCCTCCCTGGCCCAGCTGGCAGTACTGGACCTGATGTCCCCAAGAACATGGTTGACCCTAATGGCCACAGATATGTCACGGGTGGACATCTCACTCAGGTTACAAGCACCTGGACCTAATCTTGAAAGCTGATCCAACAGGGAGTTGGTCCTGGCTCCCAGCAGAACTGCCTGGCAAAGATCTCAGCAAGGCCACCAGAGAGGAGGAGCATCACTCAGCTATGCAGCCTTTATGTTGGGTTGCTGCAACTGTCTTTCACATCGCAAGAGAGCAGCAGATGAACATGGGGCCAATTCCCATTTTCTGGGAGGTCTCAGCACTGCCCCACTCAGCATCAGGCTGCACTTGAGCTTTACAAGTGCATCTGGCACTGTCCTGCACAGGATGAGTATGTGTCCCCTCCCTGACAGCAGCAACATCACGCCAGAGGGGATCGATGAGGGATGACTTGTGAGGGTACCTTTTAGTGGGTAGGTTTCTCTATCCCAAACACAGGTTTCTCACTTTCTATGTTAATGAGTTTTCATGCACAGTCTGTGCTTTCAGACATTTCTGCAGTAATTGGCAGACATTTTTCAGCTTTCTCGCTTTACATAGAGCTAAAAATGGAGGGTGCAGGAGGAAGAGGTTGCATTTGAGTGCTTTGGACACTGCTCTGCCAGGTTGAAGGCTGTTCTGCTGTAGATTGGCTCCTTCTGGCAACAGAAGCTGGCAAAACATTGGGGCTCAAGGAAAAACCGGGGGAGACCATGCCCTGCACATGCCCCCAGGATGAAGGCCCAACAGACCCACGCTGACACATGTGCACTCTGCATGGAACCTTCACATCGGCAGGACAGGACTCAAGTGGACCATGAAGGGACAGCAGACCTACAAGGAGTGCCCAGGGGTGGGATGAGGTCAATGAGATCACACAGTTTTTCAGAGAGTATTCTTAGCACAGCATGAGGGTCAAACCCTCCCAGCAGAAGCCCAACTGAGTACAACACTGAGTGTTAATCAAGGAGTTATGAAGGTAACAGAGGAAAAGAATGTGCCATGTCACGTGCAGACCTTGGGCATGTGGGAGAGAAGCACGAGAGCAGGGTCAATTTCTGGCCATAAAGAGGTCCACAGGAATGACACTGGTACAAATGAGCTGGTATGCCAACAACCCTCRATCGAAGCCTTCTTTGTCCACTGCTGTCCTGCTCTGAAATGCTTGATGCTCTCCTCCTGGCACTTTGAGAAATGATCGTTCCTGTAGGAAAGCACGTGGCAGAAGCAAGGAAATGAAAAGGCAGCAGTTCAGGAAAACAGGGCACAGGCCCTACCATTAGCTGGGATGGTTCACATTTGACATGAGCTGGTCAGAAAATTATTACTTGCACCAATGAGCCTCTGGGCCCAAGGCAGTGCAGGACTGCTATAAAAGG
>NW_026624767.1:4580-5422 GCF_030028575.1 Malurus melanocephalus | reverse complement strand
GTGTTTGCATTGTACTGTGTTGTGCTTGTCTCCAGGATATAGAACAGGAATGTTTGTCCCAAAAATGGGCTGCCTCCATCTCTACGACACCTTCTCCAGCCACAGCCTGGTCTCACAGCGCCTTCTTACCAAGAACCCTCAGGTGCCTCTACAACCATCCAGATATGGATTTGAGACATACACATGGGTCCCTCATTGCCTTAGGTTACATACAAGGTGTAACAAAAAAAAAATCTGTATTCTATTACCAYCTCCATAAGCTGTTAAACCAGGTAGGGCAGTGCTCTTTATCTTCAGTATGACTCAGCCCTGATAACACCATCTCGGCGCAATCTCTGCTAATGGGCCACCAAGATCTCTGGGAATGACTCCTAATAGACCATCATCCGATAGGGACATGCACTACCCAGAAAGGAGGAACGCGACATCCCTAGCGGCATATAAACTGAGGCACTTGGACACTCGGACACCACTTCCACTGGATTCCAGAGGAGAGGAGCTCTAGAACCTCTGCTTGACCACCAGAGACAGACTCAACCTGTCCTCAGGATCRCCACTTTGAGAACACCACATCCATCCCTCCAACAGGACTGCAATCACCATTTTAACATTGAACATTCACCACYTTGAGAAGACCATAACCATCACTCCAACGGGACTGCAGCTACAAGCCTGTTCAACAGGGTATCTGGTGGAATTCTGACTTTGTCAGGTTAAGCTGTTGCTTCTTTATTATTGCCTATATTTTATTTTTTTCTTTTAAACTGTAGTTTTGATTAAGAATCTCTCACAATGTATTTGTGTGGAGTAATTCCTCAGCTGGTTTGCTTTCAAACTAGCAA
>NW_026624767.1:0-1305 GCF_030028575.1 Malurus melanocephalus | reverse complement strand
AGTATCCTGCATTGCTGCATTTTCATTTGCTGGTTTCTGCCACGTGCTCTCCTATATGAAGATCTCCTTCCATAAATGCTGGGATGAGAGGTCCAAGGATTTTTGAGGCTGGAGTCTCAGATTGATGGCCTTTGCCATCTCCTGCAGGCAGGTGATGTTCTCTTGGATCATTTCTGAGTGGGTTGTTTGTTGCAAAGTTGTCAGGAAATGGGCACTGCTCTTGTTTTCTTGCCCTCACACCCAAGTTCAGCCACGTGAGGGGACATGACAGAGYTACCAGTCATTGTTTCCTTCTTCACCTCTCCTCTTTCTTACTTCAAGTCTCTGCGTCTCCCCAGGAAAGTCTAGTGTGTATATTTTGCTCTCTCTCCCTCTGCATGGCAGGCAGGTGGACACCVTGCAGGACCTCCACTGCATCTTAGTGGCTGCCCCTGGTGTTCTCTGTGAGCCACCTGCTTTCCTGCCTCAGACTTATTAAAGTTGTCATGTTCTCATGCCTTGGCCTCCAAGTTCTCCTTCGTTCTGTGGCAACTCTTCCAATACGTTCATGCAACAGGCTAATAAAAGCAGATTATTAGCTTAATATCTTTCTTACATTGTGTTGCCCCAACTACCCCCAGAACTCAAGAGGAGGCTGTTCTAATACAGAGCAGAGCAGGACAATCCCCTCCCTGGCCCAGCTGGCAGTACTGGACCTGATGTCCCCAAGAACATGGTTGGCCCTAATGGCCACAGATGTGTCACGGGCAGACATCTGATTCAGGTTACAAGCACCAGGACCTAATCTTGAAAGCTGATCCAACAGGGAGCTGGTCCTGGCCCCCAGCAGAACCGCCTGGCAAAGATCTCAGCAAGGCCACCAGAGAGAAGGAGCATCACTCAGCTATGCAGCCTTTATGTTGGGTTGGTCCACCTGTCCTACATATCTCAAGAGAGCACCAGATGAACCTGGGGCCAATTCCCTTTTTCTGGGATATCTCAGCTCTGCCCCACTCAGCATCAGGCTGCACTTGAGTTTTGCAAGTGCATCTGGCACTGGCCTGCACAGGAGGAGCCGGTGTCTGCTCCCTGAAGCCAGCAACATCACGCCAGAGGGGATCGATGAGGAATGACTTGTGGGGGTACCTTTTAGTGGGAAGGTTTCTCTGTCCCAAACACAGGTTTCTCACTTTCTATGTTAATGAGTTCTCATGCACAGTCTGTGCTTTCAGACTTTTCTGCAGTAATTGGCAGACATTTTTCAGCTTTCTCCCTTTACACAGAGCTAAAAATGGAGGGTGCAGGAGGAAGATGTTGCATTTGAGT
>NW_026624766.1:18885-30896 GCF_030028575.1 Malurus melanocephalus | reverse complement strand
CCCCAAAAATGGCCCCAAAAACATCCCCAAAAACTGCCCAAAAACTGCCCTATAATTGCCCCAAAACCGACCCAAAAGTAACCCCAAAACCGACCCAAATCTGCCCCAAAACCAACCCAAAACTGACCCCAAAACCACCCCAAAACTCCCCGAAACTGGCCCCAAAATCCACCCCAAAACCAGCCCCAAGATTGCCCCAAAACTGCTTCAAAACCATCCCAAAACTGACCCAAAACCGCCCCAAAACCGGCCTGGAGGAGGGAGGGGGTGATTTGGGGTCTCGAGGAGATTTGGGGTCTCACCTGGGGTGGGGGGATGGGATGCTCTGGTGCTGCAGGTGTGGGGTACCTGCGCTGTTTTGGGGTTTTGCTCCAAGATTCAGGATGCTGTGGGTTTGGGGTGCTGTAGGTTTGGGGTGCTCCTGGATTCAGGGTGCTGTGGGTTTAGGGTGCTGTAGGTTTGGGTGCTGTGGGTTTGGGGTGCTATTCTGTTTAGGGGGTGCAGCAGGTGTGGGGGTGCTCCCGCATTCAAGGTGCTGTAGTTTTGGGGTGCTGTGGGTTTAGGGCGCTGTAGGTTTGGGTGCTGTAGGTTTGGGGTGCTGGTTCTGTTTAGGGGCTGCAGCAGGTGTGGGGGTACTCCAGGATTCAGGGTGCTGTAGGTTTGGGGATAAAGGCTTTGTTTTAGGATGCTGTAGGTTTGGGGTGCTATAGTTTTTTGGGGTGCTCCCAGATTCAGGGTGCTCTGGATTTGGGGCACTGTGGGTTTGGGTGCTATAGGTTTTGGGGTGCTGTAGGTTTGGAGGTGTTCCGGGTTTAGGGTGCTGTAGGTTTGGGGTACTGTAGGTTTTGGGGGTACTGTTGGTTTGGGGTGGTGTAGGTTTGGGGGTGCTCCGAGTTTGGGGTGCTCTGGGTTTGGGGTGCTGGGACCCCCCACCCATCCCTCCCTCCCCCAGGTGCACTCTGCACCCCAAACCCACCCCATGGGACTCGGGGAGCGCGGGGGGGACACGGCCTGGGGGTGACACCGTGGAGCTGATTTTGGGGTTCATTCACAGGTCATTGTCATGTCCGGCCATGAGACCATCCGGGTGCTGGAGGTGGGGGTGGATGGGGACCCCAAAAGCGCCGGGGAGGGAGCGGGGGGGTCCCCGGGACAGGGGGGCCCCCCAGGAGTGGAGGACGCTCCCGGCAGCACCCCGAGCTCGTCCAGCGGGGACACAGCAGGTGAGAGACCCCAAAAACAACCGGGAACGTTCCCTGCGTGCTTTGGGATTGGTCCCGGGATCCTTCCCACAACCGGGAACATTCCTGCAGTGTCCCAGGATCCTTCCCGGGTTCGGTCCCAGGATTTTCCCCACAACCGGGAACGGTCCCTGCGTGCCCTGCGCCCCCTCCCCGGGCACTGACCCCACCTGAGGACACCTTATCCCTCCCCAGGTGTGCAGAATTTGGGGTACCCCTCACCTGTGGGACGCTGTTCCCACCCCAAGTGTGCAGAATCCGGGGTGCCCCCCCTCACCCTCACCTGAGAACATCAGATCGCTCCCCCGGTGTGCAGAATTTGGGGTGCCCCTCTTCACCCCCACCTGTGAGAGGCTGTTCCCACCCCAGGTGCACAGAATTTGGGGTGTCCCCCTCACCTTTGGGAGGCCATTCCCTCCCCAGGTTTGCAGAATTTGGGGTGTCTTCCCCCAACTGTGGGACACTGTTCTGTCCCCCGGTGTGCAGAATTCGGGGTGCCCCCCTCACCCTCACCTGTGGGAGGCTGTTCCTTCCCCAAGAGGGCAGGATTTGGGGTGCCCCTCTATCTCACCTATGTGACGCTGCTCCTTCCCCAAGAGAGCAGAATTCGGGGTGTTCCCCTCACCCCCATTGTGGGAGGCTGTTCCCACCCCAGGTGTGCAGAATTTGGGGTGTCCCCCCTCACCTATGGGAGGCCGTTCCCTCCCCAAGAGTGCAGAATTTGGGGTATCCCTCATCCGTGGGACACTGCTCGCACCCCAGGTGTGCAGAATTTGGGGTGTCCCCCCTCACCCTCACCTGTAGGAGGTTGTTCCCAGGTGTTCAGAATTTGGGGTGCCCCTTTCACCCTCAGCTGTGGGAGGCCATTCCCTTCCCAAGAGTGCAGAATTTGGGGTGCCCCCCTATCCTCACCTATGGGAGGCGGTTCCCACCCCAGGTATGCAGAATTTGGGGTGCCCCCCTCACCCTCACCTTTTCCCCCCCAGGCAAACCCAAAGCACCATCACCTGTCCCCGCTGTCCCCTCGAGCCACGCCCCGAGCCAGCCCGCGGTGACACACCTGGCCGTGCAGGCCACGCCACAGGTAACTGTCCCCCGGGGCTGGGGGGTGAGGGAGGGTCCCGGGGGAGGGGTCTGCACCCAGGGGGGGGCAGGGAAATGGGGGGACCCCATGGAGAGGGCGGGGCCAGGGAAGGGGGTCCCTGTTTGTCCCCACACACAGACCTTGGGGGAGGGGGGAGGGAGGCCCCAGGTGCCCCCCACTATGGGAAAGGGGTCCCATCTAAGGGGGGGACCCCAAAATCAAGGGGATCCCCTCTGAGTGGGGGTCAGAGAAAAGGGGAGACCCCTCCTCCTTTATGCGCCCCCCCAGAGGGACCCCAAACAGAGCTCCCCACAGAGAGGGGTTCACAGGGGAGGGGGCTCCCCCTTTCCCTTCCCCCCAGAGATTCATTGGGGGGCTTCACAGGGGAGGGGTCTCCCCCTTCCCCTTCCCCCCCATAAATTCATTGGGGACCCCCTAAGGGGTTCACAGGGGAGGGGTCTCCCCTTTTCCCTTCCCCCTCCAGAGATTCATTGGGGGGGTTCACAGGGTGGGGGACCCCCCGTTCGCCCCCTCCCCCCCGAGATTCACTTGGGGGGGCTCCCCCTGGGAGGGGTCTCCCCCTTTTCCCTTCCCCCCAGAAATTCATTGGGGACCCCCCTAAGGGGTTCACAGGGGAGGGGTCTCCCCCTTTCCCTTCCCCCCCAGAGGTTCACGGGTGGGACCCCTCCCCTTTTCCCCGCATAGATCTATCCCGGGCCGGGTGGGCGTGGCATGGGCGTGGCGCGGAGTGGGCGTGGCGTGGCATGGGCGTGGCGCGGAGTGGGCGTGGCGCGAAGTGGGCGTGGCGCGGCTCCCCCTCCGTGCTCCCGATCGAGGCGTTGATTGGTGTTTTCTCTCTTTCAAATCTCATTTATCTCCGCAGGTGTTGGCTCAGGAAAGCTTAGCCACAGGTGTGACAGGAGTAATGGTTCCGGCAGGGCCCGTTACTCAACCTCTTCTTATCCCCATCAGTATTGCAGGTCAGGTGACAGGCCAGCCGGCGCTGGCCCTGGTGACAATTCCCACAGCAACGCTGGCCGCCGCCGCGCTCCCGGGACTGACGCCGGCGGCACCCGCGGGGGCGCTTTTCAAAGCCAATCTGGCAGGTAACCGCAGGTAAACCGCGCCCAGGCCACGCCCAGACACGCCCGGGACACGCCCAGGCCACGCCCAGACACGCTCGGGACACGCCCACACGCCCGGGACACACCCGGGACACGCCCGGGACAGGTGTAGATTTGGAGCTCCAGGTGTGGCTGCAGGAAGGTTCAGAGCTGGGATGAAATTTAGGAGATTTTTTAGGATTTCAGGTGTAGATTTGAGGCTCCAGGTGTGGCATCAGGAAGGATCAGAGTTGGGCTTGAATTTGGGGGGTTTCATGATAAAAAGGTATAGGTTTGAGACTCCAGGTGTGGCTGCGGGAGGACTCTGAAATGGGCTTGAATTTGGGGGATTTTGGGATTTCAGGTATAGATTTTAGGTTCCAGGTGTGGCACCTGGTGTGGATTTGAGGTTCCAGCTATGGCTTCAGGAAGGAGCAGAATTGGGCTTGAATCAGGGGAATTATAGGATAAAAGGTGCAGATTTGGGGCTACAGGTGTGGCTGCAGGAAGGAGCAGAATTTGGATTGAATTTGGGAGATTTTGGGATTTAAGGTGGAGGTTTGAGGCTCCAGGTGTGGCTGCAGGAAGGATCAGAGTTGGGCTTGAATTTGGGGAATTTTACGATTTCAGGTGTAGATTTGGGGCTCCAGGGGTGGCAACCAGGTGTGGATTTGAGGTTCCAGGTGTGGCTGCAGGAAGGAGCACAATTGGGCTTGAATTTGGGAGATTTGGGGATTTCAGGTGTAGATTTTGAGCTCCAGGTGTGGCACCTGGTGTGGATTTGGAGCTCCAGGTGTGGCTTTAGGCAGGATCAAAATATGGCTTGAATTTGGGGGATTTTAGGATTTCAGGTGTAGATTTTGAGCTCCAGGTGTGGCTTCAGGAAGGAGCAGAATTGGGCTTGAATCAGGGGAATTATAGGATAAAAGGTGTAGGTTTGGGGCTCCAGGTGTGGCTGCAGGAAGGAGCAGAATTTGGATTGAATTTGGGAGATTTTGGGATTTCAGGTGCAAGTTTGAGGCTCCAGGTGTGGCTTCAGGAAGGAGCAGAATTTGGATTGAATTTGGGAGATTTTGGGATTTAGGGTGTAGGTTTGAGGCTCCAGGTGTGGCTTCAGGAAGGAGCAGAATTGGGATTGAATTTGGGAGATTTTGGGATTTCAGGTGCAGATTTTGGGCTCCAGGTGTGGCACCAGGTGTACATTTGAGGCTCCAGGTGTGGCTTCAGGAAGGATCAGAGTTGGGCTTGAATTTGGGGAATTTTACGATTTCAGGTGTAGATTTTGAGCTCCAGGTGTGGCACCAGGTATGGATTTGAGGTTCCAGGTGTGGCTTCAGGAAGGATCAGAGTTGGGCTTGAATTTGGGGGACGAAAGATGCAGGTTTGAGTTTCCAGGTGTGGCACCTGCTTGAAGCGGGTGAGGTCGAGGTTGAGGTCGATTTGGAGCTCCAGGTGTGGCTGCAGAAAGGAGCAGAATTTGGATTGAATTTGGGAGATTTTACGATTTCAGCTGCAGATTTGGGGCTCCAGATGGGTCTTCAGGAAGGAGCAGAATTGGGTTTGAGTTTGAGGGTTTTTAGGATTTTAGGTGTAGGTTTGAGGTTCCAGGTGTGCCTTTAGGCAGGATCAAAATGTGGCTTGAATTTGGGGGATTTCAGGATTTCAGGTGCAGATTTTGGGTTCCACGTGTGGCACCGGGTGTACATCTGAGGCTCCAGGTGCAGCTTCAGGAAGGGTCTGAAATGGGCTTGAATTTTGGGGATTTCAGGTGCAGCTGTGGCTGCAGAAAGGAGCAGAACTTGTATTAAATTTGGGAGATTTTGGGATTTCAGGTGTAGATTTGGAGCTCCAGGTGTGGCACCAGGTGTGGATTTGAGGTTCCACCTATGGCTTCAGGAAGGAGCAGAATTGGGCTTGAATCGGGGGAATTATAGGGTAAAAGGTGCAGATTTGGGGCTCCAGGTGTGGTTGCAGGAAGGAGCAGAATTTAGATTAAATTTGGGAGATTTTGGGATTTGAGGTGTAGATTTTGAGCTCCAGGTATGGCTTTAGGCAGGATCAAAATGTGGCTTGAATTTGGGGCATTTTAGGATTTCAGGTGTAGATTTTGAGCTCCAGGTGTGGCTGCAGGAAAGATCAGAGTTGGGCTTGAATTTGGGGGGTTTCATGATAAAAAGGTCCAGATTTGGGGCTACAGGTGTGGCTTCAGGAAGGAGCAGAATTGGGATTGAATTTGGGAGATTTTGGGATTTCAGGTGCAAGTTTGGGGCTCCAGGTGTGGCTTTAGGCACGATCAAAATATGGCTTGAATTTGGGGCATTTTAGGATTTCAGGTGTAGATTTTGGGCTCCAGGTGTGGCACCTGGTGTGCATTTGAGGTTCCAGGTGTGGCTGCAGTAATGAGTGGAAAGGAGTGTGAATTTGGGGGATTTCAGGTGTAGATTTGGGGTTCCAGGTGTGGCTGCAGGAAGGAACAGAACTGAGTTTCAATTTGGGGGATTTCAGGTGCAGATTTTGAGCTCCACATGTGCCACCAGGTGTAGATTTGGGGTTCCAGGTGTGGCATATGGTCTAGGTTTGTGGCTCTGGATGTGGCTTCAGGAAGGAGCAGAATTTGGATTGAATTTGGGAGATTTTGGGATTTAGGGTGTAGATTTTGGGCTCCAGGTGTGGCTGCAGGAAGGAGCAGATTTTGGATTGAATTTGGGAGATTTTGGGATTTCAGGTGTAGATTTTGGGCTCCAGGTGTGGCTGCAGGAAGGATCAGAGTTGGGCTTGAATCGAGGGAATTTTAGGATAAAAGGTGCAGATTTGGGGCTCCAGGTGTGGCTTTAGGCAGGATCAAAATATGGTTTGAATTTGGGGGATTTTAGGATTTCAGCTGTAGATTTGGGGCTCATGTGGTGGCTGCCATAATGAGTGGAAATGGGTTTGAATTTGGGGCATTTCAGGTGCAGGTTTGCGGTTCCAGGTGTGGCTGCAGGAAGGAGCAGAACTGAGTTTCAATTTGTGGGATTTAAGGTGTAGATTTTGAGCTCCACATGTGCCACCAGGTGTGGATTTGAGGTTCCAGGTGTGGCTTCAGGAAGGATCAGAGTTGGGCTTGAATTTGGGCAACAAAAGGTGCAGATTTGGGGCTTCAGGTGTGGCTTTAGGCAGGATCAAAACGTGGCTTGAATTTGGGGGATATTAGGATTTCAGGTGTAGATTTTGAGCTCCAGGTGTGGATTTGAGGTTCCAGCTGTGGCATCAGGAAGGAGCAGAATTTCCCTCGAATTTGGGGGATTTCAGTGTAGATTTGGGGCTCTGGGTGTGGCTTCAGGAAAGATCAGAATTTGCCATCAGTTTGGGGGATTTCAGGATATCAGGTGTAGGTTTGGGGTTCCAGGTGTGGCTGCAGGAAGGTTCAGAGCTGGGATTAAATTTGGGGGATTTTAGGATTTCCGGTGTAGATTTTGGGCTCCAGGTGTGGCACCAGGTGTACATTTGAAGCTCCAGGTGTGGCTTCAGGAGGGCCTGAAATGGGCTTGAATTTTGGGGATTTCAGGTGCAGATTTGGGGCTCCAGGTGTGGCTGCAGGAAGGAGCAGAATTTGTATTAAATTTGGGAGATTTTGGGATTTAAGGTGCAGATTTGGGGCTCGAGGTGTGGCTGCCCTAATGAGTGGAAAGGGGTTTGAATTTGGGGGATTTCAGGTGCAGATTTTGAGCTCCAGCTGTGGCACCTGGTGTAGGTTTGGGTTCCAGGTGTGGCCGGAGGAAGGATCAGAATTTGGATTGAATTTGGGAGATTTTGGGATTTAAGGTGTAGGTTTGGGTTCCAGGTGTGGCTTCAGGAAAGACCAGAATTTGCTGTCAATTTTGAGTATTTCAGGATTTCAGGTGTAGATTTAGGGCTCCAGGTGTCACTTCAGGAAGGAGCAGAATTTACCTTGAATTTGGGGGATTTCAGGGTAAAAGGTTTAGGTTTGACGCTCCAGGTGTGGCTGCAGGAAGGGTCTGAAATGGGCTTGAATTTGGGGGATTTGAGTATAAAAGGTGCAGATTTGGGGCTGCAGGTGCAGATTTGGAGGTTCCAGGTGCAGATTTGGAGATACATGTACAGATTTGGGGGTTCCAGGTGTGGTTCCAGGTGCAGATTTGGGGCTTCAGCTGCAGATTTAGAGCTCCATGTGCAGATTTGGGGCTCCAGGTGTGCCCCCAGTGCAGATTTGGGGTTCCAGGTGCAGACTGGGGGGTTTCAGATGCAGATTTGGGGCTCCAGCTGTGTCCCCAGTGCAGATTTGGGGGTTCCAGGTGGAGATTTGGGGTTCCAGGTGCAGATTCGGGGCTCCAGGTGCAGATTTGGGGGTTTCAGATGTAGATTTTGGGGTTCGAGGTGCAGATTTGGAGCTCCAGGTGCAGATTTGGGGGTTCCAGGTGGAGATTTGGGGTTCCAGATGCAGATTTGGGATTCCAGGTGCAGATTTGGGGTTCCAGGTATGTCCCCAGTGCAGATTTGGGGGTTCCAGGTGCAGATTTGGGGTTCCAGGTGCAGATTTGGGGCTCCAGGTGTAGATTTGGTGATCCAGGAGCAGATTTGGGGTTCCAGGTGTGTCCCCAGTGCAGATTTGGGGCTCCAGGTGCAGATTTCGGGCATCAGGTGCAGATTTGAGGTTCCAGGCGTGGCTCCAGGTTCAGATTTGGGGTTCCAGGTGCAGATTTGGGGTTCCAGCTGTGGCTCCCCTCACACCTGGCAAGGTTGGAACCCTTTGGGTCTTACCAGGGGGCGGATCCACCCCAAGGTGTGGGGACTGTCCCGGCCCTGCACCTGTCCAGGTGTGCTCGGGGCGGGGCCAGAGCGGTTTTGGGGTGTCCCAGGTGTCCCTGGGGGCGGGGCTTGGGCGGTGTCACCGGTGTCACCCCCCTGACGCTGTCCCCTGGTGGGACCGGGGCGGTTTTGGGGTGTCCCCCGGGCCGGGGGCAGGGCTGGGGCGGTGTCACCGCTGTCACCTCCCCCATATGCTGTCCTGGGGGCGGGGCCGGGGCGGTTTTGGGGTGTCCCAGGTGTCCCCGGGGGTGGGGCCGGGGCGGTTTTGGGGTGTCCCAGGTGTCCCCCGGGGCGGTGTCACCGGTGTCACCCCCCCTGCACCTGTCACAGGTGTGCCCAGGGTGGTTTCGGGGTGTCCCAGGTGTCCCCGGGGGCGGGGCCGGGGCGGTTTTGGGGTGTCCCAGGTGTCCCCGGGGCGGTGTCACCGGTGTCACCTCCCCCCTGACGCTGTCCCCGTCTCTCCGCAGCTGCCGCCGTGCTCAGCCCCGCTGTCCCCGCTGTCCCCGCTGTCCCCGCGGTCCCGGCGCCCCCCGGGCCGCCCCCCCCGGCGCCCACCCCCCCGAAGGAGCCCCCGATGGCAGCGCAGCCCCAGATCACCGGACTGACCTTTAACCCCGGCATTGTAAGGACCGACCCAACCCGGCCCGGGGGGTCACGGGGAGCCGGGAATGTGGAGGACAGAGCCCTGCCTCAGTTTACCCAGACACAATCCCTGCCTCAGTTTACCTGACCCGGGAATGTGGGGGACAGAGCCCTGCCTCAGTTTACCTGAGCTGGGAATGTGGGGGACAGAGCCCTGCCTCAGTTTACCCAGAGAAATCCCTGCCTCAGTTTACCCAAACATATTCCCTGCCTCGGTTTCCCCAAACACAATCCCTGCTCAGTTTACCCAGAGACAATCCCTGCCTCAGTTTACCTGAGCAAATCCCTGCCTCAATTTCCCCATCCAGACACAATCCCTGCCTCAGTTTCCCTGAATTTACAATCCGTGCCTCAGTTTATCTGAGCACAATCCCTGCCTCAGTTTACCCAAACACAATCCTTGCCTCAGTTTACCTGAGCACAATCCCTGCCTCAGTTTCCCCGTGCAGGATCTCTGCCTCAGTTTCCCTGAATTTACACACAATCCGTGCCTCAGTTTACCCAGAGACAATCCCTGCCTCAGTTTACCTGAGCAAATTGTGCCTCAATTTATCCAGACACAATCCCTGCCTCAGTTTCCCCATGCGAGATCCCTGCCTGAGTTTACCCAGCACAATCTCTGCCTCAGTTTCCCCATCCAGACACAATCCCTGCCTCAGTTTACCTGAGCACAATCCCTGCCTCAGTTTCCCCGTACAGGATCTCTGCCTCAGTTTACCCAGACACAATCCCTGCCTCAGTTTACCCAGACACAAACACAATCCGTGCCTCAGTTTACCCAGACACAATCCCTGCCTCAATTTACCTGAGCACAATCTCTGCCTCAGTTTACCTGAGTACAATCCGTGCCTCAGTTTCCCCATCCAGACACAATCCCTGCCTCAGTTTACCCAGAGAAATCTCTGCCTCAGTTTCCCCAAGCACAATCCCTGCCTCAGTTTCCCCAAACACAACCTGTGCCTCAGTTTCCCCGCACTGAGGAGCTGCAGCTCTGTTTTGGGGCGCTCCCCGGGTTTAGGGATTGATGGATTTGGGGTTCCCCAGTGGCCTCGGAGATGGGGGGGTCACTCGGGTGGTCACTCCGGTGGCCGCAGGGATGGGGGGGTCACTCCAGGGGCTTCCAGTGGCCGCGAGGGGATACTCCGGGTGGTCACTCTGGGTGGTCACTCTGGGGGGTCTGGGTGGCCAGGGGGTGGTTGCTCCGGGGGGGAGTCACTCTGGGGGGTCCAAGTGGTCACTCCGGTGGTCACCCCGGTGGTCACTCCGGGGTGGTCACTCCGGTGGTCACTCGGGTGGTCACTCTGGGGGGTCTGGGTGGTCACTCCGGTGGTCACTCAGGTGGTCACTCCGGTGGTCACGGCAGTGGTCACTCAGGTGGTCACTCAGGTGGTCACTGCAGTGGTCACTCCGGTGGTCACTCTGGTGGTCACCCCGGTGGTCACTCCGGTGGTCACTGCAGTGGTCACTCGGGTGGTCACTCCGATGGTCACTCCAGTGGTCACTCCAGTGGTCACTCCAGTGGTCACTCCGATGGTCACTCCAGTGGTCACTCTGGTGGTCACTCCGGTGGTCACTCGGGTGGTCACTGCAGTGGTCACTCTGGGGGGTCTGGGTGTTCACTCCGGTGGTCACTCCAGTGGTCACTCCGGTGGTCACTCCGGTGGTCACTCCCGTGTCCCCCCAGCTCACGGCCGCTCTGGGGGCGCAGCCGCAGCTCCTGGGCTCGCTCAGCGCCCCCCCCGTGATGGCCACGCCTGTCCCCAGCGTGCAGGGACAGCTGCTGACCAACGCCCAGGGACAGGTACGGCCGGTGGCACTGTGTCATTGTCACCATCACTGGCACTGTGTCACTGTCACTGTCATTGTCACTGTGTCACTGTGTCACTGTGTCACTGTCACTGTCACTGTGTCATTGTCACTGTGTCACTGTGTCACTGTGTCACTGTCACTGTCATTGTGTCACTGTCACTGTCACTGTACTGTCACTGTCATTGTCACTGTCACCGTCATTGTCACTGTCACTGTGTCACTGTCACTGTGTCACTGTCACTGTGTCATTGTCACCGTCACTGTCACTGTGTCACTGTACTGTCACTGTCACTGTATCACTGTCACTGTGTCACTGTCACTGTGTCATTGTCACCGTCACTGGCACTGTGTCACTGTGTCACTGTCATTGTCACTGTCACTGTGTCACTGTCACTGTGTCACTGTCATTGTGTCACTGTGTCACTGTCACTGTATAACTGTCACTGTGTCACTGTGTCACTGTCACTGTACTGTCACTGTCATTGTCACTGTCACCGTCATTGTCACTGTCACTGTGTCACTGTCATTGTCACTGTCACTGTCGCTGTCACTGGCACTGGCACTGTGTCACTGTCACTGTCCCTGTGTTATTTTCACTGTACTGTCATTGTCACTGTCACTGTCACTGTGTCACTGTGTCACTGTCATTGTCACTGTACTGTCATTGTCACTGTCACTGTCACTGTGTCACTGTCATTGTCACTGTCACTGTGTCACTATCACTGTCATTGTCACCGTCACTGTCACTGTCATCCCCGAGTATGGCAGGGTGTGCTGTCACTGTCACCGTCACTGTCATTGTCACTGTCATTGTGTCGCTGTCACTGTCACAGTCATTGTCACTGTCACTGTCACTGTCAGTGTGTCACTGTGACTGTCACTGTGTCACTTTCACTGTGTCACTGTGTCACTGTCACTGTCACTGCCATTGTCCTGTCACTGTCATTGTCCTGTCATTGTCACTGTCATTGTCACTGTCATTGTCCTGTCATTGTCACTGTCACTGTGTCACTGTCACTGTCACTGTCCTGTCACTGTCATTGTCACTGTCGCTGTCGCCCCGGGTACGGCAGGGTGTGCTGTTACTGTCACCGTCACTGTCATTGTCACTGTCATTGTGTCACTGTCACTGCCATTCACTGTCACCGTCACTGTCATTGTCATTGTCACTGTCCTGTCACTGTTACTGTCACTGTCACCCCCCCGGGTACTGCGGGCCTGTCCTGTCACTGTCACCCCCTGGGGCTGTGTCACCTGGGGAGGGGTCCCGGGTGCTCCTGGTGTGTCCCCACCCCCCGGGTGACCATTCCCGATGTCCCCATG